>NW_009647856.1:2875511-2879442 GCF_000708025.1 Charadrius vociferus | reverse complement strand
AATGGAATTAGGTTTACATATATATTTACATACATAGTTCTCATTTTCTGTTTAACGTTGCATCTCATGACGGTGTGTGATAGAATTAGAAGTGTGAAAATTTCATTGGAGAGCACCATTTAACACTTGTTTGAGACAATTTTTTGTACATTCTTGGAGAATCATGATACCAAAATAGGCTACTGGCTAAATTTGGAAGTAGACTGAAATACTAGTTGACTGATGTTTGATGGAGATATTTTGAATTTAAATTGACAACTTGGGCAGCATCTGTGCCAGATTTATTCTGATTCTTGGCTATATGACGTGGATTTTGTAGAGGTTTTCTTTGTTTTGGGTTTTTTCCCCTTCTCACCGTAATGGGTATTAGCTATACAGAAAAATGTCCTATTCTAAGACTTTTTTTTTTATAGACACAAGGGAGACTTTTTGCCAGGGTAGTTTGCTCTTAGACTGACCTAGGCTATAAGAGGGAAAGACCATTTTTGCTAGTACAAATTATATCTTCCATTATGAAAGAATGTCAGAGTAGGACTTTTGATATACCCATGTAGGGACCATTTTTAAAGCCTTAGAGAAGTTTAATTAGAACAGGACTTTCTAATCTGTAATAAATGTCATATTGTTCAACTATATTTTATTTTTTATTAAAATATATATTGAATATTAACCTATATCTTTTGGTACTGGCATATAATACTTGGAATTAATAATTAAGTCTATAACGCATTTAAAATTTTATGAAATGAGGAGGGGAAAATTTGATAGGTTCCCATAGATTTCCTAACCTATTTGCATTTTTAGAAAATATTTCCTGGTTGTCGCACTTTTTCATTCCTGACAGTACGCCAAGCCTCTATCCTGCACTTCTGAAATATACAACACATTCAGAGGTGTTACTCTTTTAAGTTGTTATATTCTAGATTTCATAGAACATACTTACTTTGGTATATACATTGAAAAAATTCCATTTGAATTAATAAGTTTGAACTGGAACTGCCTAAAAAGGTAGATCCATATTTTATATATATATATATATATATATTTACATAATAAATCAATTGTGCTTTGCAGAGTTGTATCTCTTGCACTGCAGTGTATTACAAAAATAATGTTTATGGTTAACATATACAATTCTCGCTGTAGTGGAGGTATAGAAAATTCCTGTTATAAGATAGTACAAAGCACCTTGTCTTCAGTTTATGGGGAGGAGGAGTAAGGAGGAAAGCTATATTTTTATGTTCTTTGGTCTTACATCTGTTGTTCATACTTTTTATATAAGAGGGCCTATTGTTCTTATTTCCAGTAATTTCACAGTACCTTCACTTCCAGGCCTTTTAGGAAGATGCATACTCCCATGTTTTTGCTGTGCACTTTCCTCTCTCACTTCTGGAATCCAGTGTTATAATTTCTAAGTGTGATTTGGATGACATTCTTCGGAGAATGAACATCAGAACTGACAGTGAGGGCATGATTGACACTGGCTGCTTTAGTACCAAGACTTTACACGTTTTTTGGTGGGAAATGCGTGCTTGTTACCAACTATCACTGGGAAATATGTCAGGTCTTTCCATTTCAAGGCATTATAGGTAAGCTTGAGTGCAACCCATAGGGAGGAAAAGCATGCCTTTGAGCTTTCTATTGAATATGTGATTATCTATTGCCACAGAGAGCTTCTTTTTCTTTTTTTTTTTTTTTTTTAGTATTCTGGTTAAAAAACTAGGTGTCAGGTTTATATTGCTTTATTCAAATTTGTTCAATTCTTCTGTTCTCCCAAATGAATATACATTCAAGGCTGCAATGAAAAATACATGATAATGAAATATATGACTGCCCCAAAGCTATCTCCTACCTGTGAAACAGAGTTATGAAATAATAATGGGAAGAGTGATGACTGTAGTTGTCAGTGTCCTAAAAAAGATGAGGATGTTCTTAATGTGGAGAATCCTACCTTGAAGGCAAATTTGCACAAAAGAGCAGTGCTTGAAGTCTCCCCGTGGAGGCTAAGTTTATGCCACATCAAAGATCAGAATTCAGCCCTAAAGCCAGTGATTCATCAGTTTAATGGAAAATTTCTTCCTTCGGGATATTTTCTACTAATATCCAATGCATGAGTGATAATAATTACAGTGAATGCAATGTAGTAGTTTATTGGTAAATAAAAGCAATTCCAAAAGCTGAACTTGTTATAGAATGTTTATAGCGTTTGAAGTAGTGAATTTTAGCGAGCGCTTTGTTGCCTGTTTATAGATAGCAATGTTGTATGAGCATTGTGACATGTCACTTTGAAATGTACTGGTCACATTGAGATTTTTAAGTGGTACAAAACAAAATCAGTGACTGAACCTGATGTTTTCATATAACTGATTGAAGGTAGGCTTTGAACACTGCAAGTCAGATCAAGAAAACTGGAATGGGGCACTTAGATTATTTTAATAATATTTACTGTTAAGACTCATGATAGATAAATGACCAAAATCTTTGAGTTGTGTTTTCAATTTTAAGAAATTGAGAAAAAAAATAATAAAATAAAATGTGCTGGTAGGTGTGTCCTCTTTTGTTCTGCTGATCTAATGCTTACTCATATCTCAGATGAAAGAAATGACCAAATGAAGCCTTCATCATAAGTATGGCTGAGATGAGGTAAATATTATAATTACAAAATTGGCTTTAATATTCAGTTTGTACATGGGGCAAAGGAGGCACTCTGAAATCTTCATTCTGGGAAGTGTATACAATTATTATTAGTTGATTGGGAGATTAATATGTAGTTTTGCTTTCCTCAGATGACATGAAATGCTGCTTTACTAGGAGATGTAATACCACATTGGCTTTCTTGGAATCACCTTCAGAGCGGTTTATGATTCTGAATATAACCTCAAACAGGAAATAATCTATGCATTGCACTGCTTTGGGATTTTCAGGGAGTTCCCTGTAGCATAAGTGATCTGAAATGCAGTTCCTCGCCTGTTCCTACCCTGCCCCTGAGTCTGCAAAGAAGAGTATTTCAGAACTGGCCAAGAGCATCTGCAAAAGGCTGGATCACTCTCCCTGGGCTTTCCCCATACCCATTCCAGCATGCTCTGTCACGACCGTTTTTGGAGAATAGATGAAAATAAATAGACTGAAGAAGACAACTGTATCTAATATAAAGCATCTTATTTGTAGGTGTTTATAAGTGGACGATCAGTCTCTTCTATGACGTATAAAGCTTTCTTACCGTATCCAGTGTTATCCTTTCCTGCAGTTCTCTTCATTAACATCTCTAGTTTCCAGTACTTGCCAGAAGTATGGCAAAGCAGCAGAGCTTCAGAGTTGAAGCCTCTTACTTTATGCAAGGTCATTTGCTCTGTAGTTCTGCACCTGAGTCACGCCTTGAGTAGGGCTGAGTAGGAAGCAATCTGGGGTTTACCTTCAGGGACGTTTCTTGCCCCCATGGCTGTGAAAGGCCATCTGTGCTTCTGCTTCTGTCTTGCGAATTAAAGTCTTTCAGAGATTTTAGCATTAGTATGTGAAAGGATGGATTACAGCTACTCTTGCAGCTCTCCTTTATGGTGTATATTGCAAATAATTTTTGATCCTGTAGGGAATCACATTGTCCAGACCCTAAAAACTTTTGAACCCAGCTTCAGCTGACCTTTTACAAAGGTATTTTCTTTTGCTGACTTTTTTTCTAGTTCTTTCAACATCTAAAGGTTGACCTGTTTCTTCTTCCTTTTTTTTTTTCTTTTTCTTTTTTTCTTTTCTTTGGTGGGGGGTTGGTTTTGTTTTTTTCTATGATGTGCTTCTCGGGCAGAATATCCATCTAAAATTTCCCTCAATCTCTGTGAATACAATTTTTCTAATTTATTGCATTGTTGGTTTTCACCATACTAGCATTTAAAAAAAACACATATAAATAGTCCTACATAGTGTTATGGTAGTTTACTTA
>NW_009647856.1:2802435-2875470 GCF_000708025.1 Charadrius vociferus | reverse complement strand
AACACAAAGGTCAGTGTGTGGCTTAGTGTTGCTTACTACTTTTATCTACCTAGATACAGCTGGCATTTAATTAGTGAAAAGCTGCATTATATTTATTTGAACATGAAATAGTGAGTGATGTTTATGTAGTGTTTTGAGGCCCATTAGTGTTAACTCAGAGAATCACGGAAAAAATTAGATTAGGAGGGCTTCTGGAGGTCATGTAGTCCAACTTCCTTCTCAAAGCAGGGCTTTACTGTTATTAATGTTGTTATTGACATGGAAGATGGTACAAATAAAGAAGAAAGAGCAATAACCAATTAGTATGCTACAGGATGTACAAAATCTGGACCTAATCAGTATGACTGAAGATAAGAATGTGCTGTGAAACGGGATCAGTTGATGGCTTAGAAAAGCATGGCAAAGACAACTGCAGCAGATGAAAAAATCAAATTAATTAAATGTTCACATTCAGTAGGTATTATAACTAATTCCCAATGTAGCATTAAGATGATTTAACAGTTCTTATTCTCCAGGGATATGATCTTTAATCAGATGTGAGGGTGGTAAAAGGTAGGCAGTGTAATTTATTCCAATAAGAGTAGAACAGTCTCTAGTTTGAAATGTAATTGAATGATGTATGAAAAATTTAAATAATCCAGAGTACATTTTGGTCTCAAAATTGTAGATGACCTAGTATTCTGTGGGACTTCTGTCAACAATGGATATTTTTATTTTATTTTATTACTTATGTTTGAGTACTTAGTGGGGTGTGACTACAATAATTTGAAGGAGGTTATCGATTTTAAAGGTGGTTTTTTTTTTTTTTAATAATTCACTGGACTTTTTTGAACTCCTTGTGACATTTTTATTAGCTAAAGTAAGACGTGTTTTTATTCCAATATTCCTAGTGTTGTCTAATGGCATCATTTTAGCCAGTCAAACCACTATCAAAGGCAGCACTGAAGTAGGCAGTTCTGTCCAATACATGATGTCTTAAAAGAAGGCAGAGAAATCGCTAGGGTCAACACCCTAGTCCTAAACTGCTGAGTTTTCCCAGGCCATCACCCCATATAGAAGAGAAACAAGTTGAGAGCTTTAGGTGTGGTTACACATCATGACTCCTGAATTCCTGATCCGGATGTGCAACCCAGGAGGGTTATGGAGGTATTGCCTGAAGCCTCAAGGATGGAAGGCATAGAATTAGGAAAGTCAAACTTCAGCTGGGGTTTGTATTGCTGAGGGACAAGATGAGCTTCTTTAAGTACACTGATATCAGAAGGAAAGCTAAAGAAGCTTCTTAATGGAAAGGGGACCTTGTGGCTAAGGACATAGTGAAGATGAGGTACTTGGTGCCTTCTTTGCCTCAGTATTTAGTTAATGATTTGTAAGCCATAGCTACAAAATGCAAGGACAGGTCCTGTGGATATGACTCAAATTAAAAATAGTATCAGTCTTTTTAGAGTTTTTTCTCATAACATGGGTGATAAAATGCTGTTATAATCATTAGAAATTCAAAACAATTGCTGTTATAGTTTTCATTCATTCCTTTATTACTATCTTCTCATCTTAAGGTGGGTTTTTTTTTTAGCTTATTGCCAAACGACTCCTTATATCTTCTTAATGTTCCTTTTTGTCAGAAATTAAGAAAATAGTTATATTATACAAGGAACTATAACTCCCTGAGTCATGGTATTTAAGCACACTCGTAGGTGTAATGTCAACTCTTTCAAATGGAAGATGATTTCCAGAAGCTTGAATTTCTGTTTTGAAACTCTCTCTATCTGAAGAAATTAGGAAAACTCAGTCCTTTTCTTCTGTTTCTCAAAAATGTAATTCACTGAAATGCTACAAGAGACCAAATTTTCATAGAATCATAGCATAGTTTGGGCTGGAAGGGACCTTTAAAGGTCATCTAGTCCAACCCCCCTGCAATAAGCAGGAACATCTTCAACTGGAACAGGTTGCTCAGAGCCCCCTCCAACCTGACCTTGAATGTCGCCAGGGATGGGGCATCTACCACCTCTCTGGGAAAACTATGCCAGTGTTTCACCACCCTCATTGTAAAAATTTCTTCCTTATATCTAGTCTAAATGTACCCTCTCTTAGTTTAAAACCGTTATCCCTTGTCCTATCACAACAAACCCTACTAAAAAGTCTGTCCCCAGACTTCCAAGTCCTTACATTTGATAAATAAATTACATCAAAGATTCATTTATTCATGAAACTAAACTCATGATGCAGTGAATTTTGTGAATAGGTTGGGATACAAAAAAAACCCCAACAATATTATATTTGGGACATATAATAATTTTGTGTGTATTGAAAAGTTCTGATCAGAAGCTGTGAACCATGAAGGTCAGATAAATGAATGCATAGAGTGGGTTTTGAACCATGCATAAAAAAAATAATACAGTTGTGTGTACAGTAGACAGGGACAAGTCTGTAAGTACATGTATAGAAATGGTTAATAACAAAAGATAGTTTGCACTGAGAAAAAATATCTTAAGAGGCAAATAAAAGCTTTTTAATGAATTTGAGTCTATATTTGATACATACGAAAGTTATTCAGTTGGCAGAATATTGAAAACAAAATGGCTGCTATAAAAGATTTTTATTTTTTTTTTAAATAAAGACTCAATCTAGAGTTTCATTATTTTTCTTACTGACATCCAGCAACCAACAGATACATTAGAAACATATGGAAACACTAAAAGCACTGAAAACAACTCGTATATATTTTAAATAGATGTCACTTGAGCATGACACACTGACAGTTGCAAACAGAAATCTTTTTCCCTATTTTCTGAAGCTACTCAGACCCTATATATATATTCTTATGTTTTTATGTATGAATATAAACACATTGCATGAGAAACTCAACATGAGCTGGCAATATATGCTTGCAGCCCAGAAGGCCAACCATATCCTGGGCTGCGTCAAAAGAAACATGGCCAGTAGGTCAACAGAAGTGATTCTGCCCCTCTACTCCACCCTTGTGAGACCCCATCTGGAGTACTGCATCCAGCTCTGGAGCCCTCACCGAATCACAGCATGGTCAGGGTTGGAAGGGACTTCTGGAGATCATCTAGTCCAACCCCCCTGCCAGAGCAAGTCACCCACAACAGATTGCACAGGACGGCGTCCAGGCGGGTTTTGAATGTCTCCAGAGTCAGAGACTCCACAACCTCTCTGGGCAGCCTGTTCCAGTGCTCCCCTACTCTCAAAGTAAAGAAGTTTCTCCTCATGTTAAGATGGAACTTCCTATGTTCAGGCTTGTGCCCATCAATATAAGATGTTCAAGCCCTCAATATAAGAAGGACATGGACCTGTTGGAGCGGGTCCAGAGAAGGATCACGAAGATGATCAGAGTGTGGGAGTACCTCTCATGAAGACAGGCTGAGAGATTTGGGGTTTTTCAGCCTGGAGAAGAGAAGACTCCAGGGACACAGCAACCTTCCAGTATCTGAAGGGCATCTACAAGAAGGCTAGAGAGGGACTTTTTACAAGGGCGTGTAGTGATACAATGAGGGGGAATGGCTTCAAACTGGAAAAAAGTAGATTTAGAGTAGATATTAGGAAGAAATTTTTCACTTTGAGAGTGGTGAAGCACTGGAACAAATTGCCCAGGAAAGTTGTTGCTGCCCCATCCCTGGTGGTGTTGAAGGCCAGGCTGGATGGGGCTTTGAGCAACCTGGTCTGGTGGGAGGTGTCCCTGCCCATGGCAGGGGGTTGGGACTAGATGATCTTTAAGGTCCCTTCTGACCCAAACCATTTTGTGGTTCTATGATTCTTATATTTAACACATCTCTGTTGTCTAACAGATAAAGTAAAAATATTTAAGTCCTGAGCCATCTGTTTCCTTATTTTATTTATAACTGTTTTGATTGAGTTTTGTCCCTAAGAGTAGACAGAAGGATGTCACTTTACTTAAAATCTTAGGGTAGCTGAATGAAGACCGCAATCTCCCACTGACACAAAACCAAAAATGAAGTAAACTGTTTGCAGTTCTGTCACAACCACCTAAAAACGCTCGACAGTTTTCTCACAGCTGGAAAATCACATCTATCAAAAAAGAAATAGAAAAAGTTATCAGAAGGCAAGGCACTCGTGACATTATCTAAAATGCTATGAAAGTGCTGTAGCTATTCGAAATGCATTCTAGCTACCTCTTCAAAACTAACTTCCCTATATCTTGTCCTTAGAAGAGCCGTTCCCATCCTTAGCTTGCTGCAGGCGTATTGCTGAGCCGTGTGCTTCAAGCGACATTTCATTTTATTCTCCCCGTCAGTTCCAGCTGTAAATTTTCAAGGGGGCCACAAGCAGCGTTGGAGGGGCTGTGTATGTAGTTCTGCTGGATTACTTTCCTCAGGGAGAAAAAAAAAACCAACAAAACAGCAAAACTTGTTTTGAGTAAGGAACCAGGCATAGGAAAAAATGGATGCTTCTTTTGTGTATGATAGCATTCATTTGTACAGAGTAGGTCAGGGAGTGGACTAAAAGAAGCAAAGGCACCGAGATTCAATTGTTTAAAATTTTACATTTAGAAATGTCAACAGATATTCAGAAATCAAAAAAGGGCAGAAACACAGAGATGAAAATATAAAACTTTTGGAAATCTGCAAGGAAAGACTGAAAGGAATGACAGAGCAAGAATTTTGATGACCCTAAAACCGTAATTATTCTAATTCCGTCTCCACATTCATTCTCTAAAATGGCATTGATAGGGACAGCGAGGTTTTATGCAAAACACAGTCTCTAGATACCAGGGCAATGGAAAATACTAGCAACCAATTCCTTTCTATTTTACATAAGTATGAAAGCAGGCGGGTGCCATTGTTTCTTGCTGGATATCAGTTCAGGAATTAAAAGAAGAAAACTACCTTTTATTCTTTTGTCCTGAGGCTAAATCTGTTCTGATTCTTTGAGCAACTTCTACATTGCTCCTGAGAAGAGTCTGCCTTCAGAAAACAACTGAAGATTGCTTCAGTTTGGTTGTGGGTTTTTTGTGTGTTTCATTGATGGTATATTTTTTTAATTAGTATCAGGTTTTTGGTTTTGTTTTGTTTTTTTTTTTTAATTAGTATCAGTTTTCTGATCTTCAGTTTTCAGCAGCTGCAGGAAGCAAAAACCAATAAGTTTTATATTTGTGGAAAAAAAATATTTCTTATTTTATTTACTAGGAAGGGATACAAACCCCACTTGTCTTCCTCATTTTATGATGATGAAAAGTAATTGAATGCTGTAGAAAGGAATTGGGATACATTTGGCTGCAGTGAAATGGGCAGCTAAACTACGTCAGAATTTCTGGAAGTGACCTTGTTTCATTTTGGTTTAGTGGTTGTTTGCTTTTTTATATGCATCTTTCAGTGATACTTCTGGGCATAAAGCTTCCAGTTACCTCATGTACATAGATTAATTTCTAGTCACAAAGACCGTGAGAGAGAAGTGGCATTATTTCTGCTATGTATTTGGCTTCCAAAAAACCAGAAATTAACCTCCAGTTTATTTTAGATCATACTAAAAAGTGATTTATCCAAGATCATAAAGAACAGCTACAGAAGAACCCACTTTACCTGAATTTTAGCAGCTATATCAATTTCCCTTTAGTCTGATGGTGAACAGGAGACACGCACACAAAAAAAATACTTTATTTGTTAAAAAAAAAAAAAAAAAAGAAAGCCTTAAAGTGGCACAAATGTGAACTGAAAAGAGAAATGGATTTTATCTGCCTCACAAGGGAGGGAGAAATTGGTCTGGAGATTCATTGCAGAGAAATGAGTGAGTTATTTTGCTGACTGTCAGTGGTAGGTAACAATGTAATTCAATAAGTGAAGGCCAGGTTTGAATAGATAGAAAATTAATCTTCAGCCACTATCTCCTGTGGGATTTTCCGGTGCCAGTATTGATTGCATTTCAGCTCCTGACTTGAGAGAGAAATTGGTTGGAGTTGGATTTTAATTATATTCACATGCTGGATTACTTTCCTTCAAAATATGTGATTTGCTACTTTCTTGAAAACAAAGTTTAAACGGGTATTAAAACTGTACCAACCAATGCCACAATCTGTCAGGCTTTTGATAGAAATACCAGACTAAAATAATTAACATTGAGGTCTTCCTTTTTAATCTTTTTTTTTTTTTTTTTCCCTAATTTAGATGTAGGTTACTTGAAATTCATAAATTTGGCAAATGAAAAATAAATAGCTTTTACTTTATATAGAAGGATCCCCTATAAACATCGGATGTGTAAAGCACAGCACTAGTCTTGCTGGTAAAGAGGTGGTGCAATGTTTATTTGCAATGCTAATTTGCCTGTAATGCTTCTGATACTTGCCTGTTGCATGCAGCACCAGCACAGACACCTGTAGATTTAATAGAAAAAATAATCCTCTGTGAAGGAAACTACGGACATTTTAAAGGATTTTGTCATTTGGTGCCTCAGGGTTTTGGGGAGCAGATAGATGCATTGTTTCAATATCAGAGTTGTACATCTCAAAACACTCCTGGGAAAAGTCAACAATTGGGATGCAAAAGCTTCTAGGTTATTTTATGTAGTTCTGATAGATCCACTGCCCTCCATCAAGGCAGTAGGTGTAAACATAAAATAAAGTTCAGCTGGAGCAGGTGAATCGATGAAATTGAGAAAAGCATAGCTGAAGAGGGCTTTTTTTGGTTTTGGACAGCTTGCGTCGGCTGTCCTGGCTATGTCCCCTCCCAGCCTCTTGCCCACCCCTGGCTTGCTTGCCATTCAAGGAGGCATTTGGGAAGACAGCCTTGATGCTGTGCGAGCAATGCTCAATGGCAGCCAACACACTGGGGTGTTATCAACACCTTTCTAGCTACAAACACAAAGGACAGCACTATGAGGGCTGCTATGGGGAAAATTAACTCCATTCCAGCCAGATCCAATACATGGTTTTACTTTCTGGTAGATTTATTGAGTGGTGTGCTGGATCAAAACATTTCAGGCTGCATTGTACAAGTATTTGCTGCTTTTCTAATCCACATTCAAAACTAAAATACTACTGTCTTAAAAGCATCTAAATGCAAAAGTATGATATTAAGAAGTCCTCTGGCAACCTCCATAACAGCAGGTCATTGAGCCCGCTAGAACTATTAATGAAAATAATACCACACATGTGGAAGTAAAAGGCATCATTTGGTCTTAGGTGTTCCAAGGAGAAGAATGTTTTTAGGTAATTTATACACTTTATCAACTTAGATTATTTAATGCCATGATATACCTGGATTTTACCTGGTAATACATTTGATTAAAGAAAAAAGATCATCCCTTACTTGAATCTCAGGACTTACGTGTTCCTTTCTGTCTCATCCACCAGAGTTGAGTTAAGTACAAAGTAATAAGTTTAACTTCTTAGCATAAAATATAGTAGTAGCCATGCTGTGTAAAAGTAGTCAAAATTAGTACCCACCTTTTTTTCTTCCACAGGTTTAATAAACTTGTATTGTGACATTCATCGCACCTAATTCTAGACAGCTGTGTTGCAGACTTCATCTAGGCTAATTGCCCTAGGGCTCCCTTTATAGTCAATGGAAAGAAGGAGGCAATTCTAAGGCATGATTCATGTCACGGGAAAATAGGTGTCTAATTGAGATGAGATGAATTGCACTCTAAAAATGCCCATTTCTCTTCACTGCCTAGGAAGGCAGCCTGGGGTGATGAGCTCAACACTGTTATGTTGTTGAAACCCACGGATGTCAAAGGTTAGATGAGTTCTGCCTTTTGTGTTTCCAAAGGAAACCACCTCCTTGAAACCCATCTGAGACTGCTGTTTACTTCAGGCAACATTTGAACCTATACTAGGTACAAAATTTGTCTGTAACCCTGTCATGAAGCAGGAGGAAACATATAAAGTTTAATTAGATTAATTTCTGAGTAAGTTAAAATTTAGCTGTCTATACTTTGACAGGGGATAAGACACATTGGTGGTATGTAAAGAATAGCTTCGGCACACACCTGCCTGCCGGACCAGACAGGGGCTTCGTTAGCACCGTTTTTCAAGCATAACACATTTTCAAAAACTGATGACTCTGTAGTATTCAAAATATCATTATAATTGCCTACAGTTGCTGGCCTGAGTAACCATTCAGTATCACAGTTGATACATTACTGATTTAAGCGGCAGCCTACTCGTGCCACGGGGCCTCCTGTTCCAGCTGCAGCTGAGCCAGGTGAAGGCATTGCAATGTCCCCTTTGGCCTGCACCGCCTCCTTGGTTTCCATGCTTCATGGCATTTTTGTAGCTGAATTAGAAAAAGCCTCTGCTTTTCAAAATTTTTAAAAACTAGTTCAGATGACCGAGTGAATGGGAAGGAATCAAGAAGCTGGGGTGCAGACAGGTGAGAGAGAGGACAGGAGGTGGTGGTGGTGGTGGTGGTGAGCGCCTGAGTGTTTGGGAACCTTTGCACCCAGGCAGCTGTAACCAGGAGAGTACAAGATTTCATCGAGACTTATTATTAAAACAAACAAATAAACAAAACCTGTGTCAAACAGAAATTCTAAGAAGGCTTAATTTCCTTTCTTTGTCTGAATGTGTACCACCGTTTCTCAAAAATTTATTTATGACATGTATATTAGTGGTATCATTTTATGATTTGTGATTTACTATATAATCTATGGAATGGAAAAAAAAAGATATACAGTATTTATGATTTGGTACAAATTATTACATGTAATAAAAGGTAAAGTATTTGCCTTGCATTATGGGTGTAAAAATTCCATGCACTTACGAAGTTTAGGTGTGTAAGGTGTTAGGCTTTCACTTTTCTTTTGTAGCTTTTCATTTCATTGAATTGCATTGGGTACCTCATAATTCAAAATAAAGTATACATAAATATTTCTGAACCTGGAGCAAGTAAGTGTGTTTATACGCAAATACAAAATCTTAGCTACAAAAGAAAGGAGCCTGTTATGTAAAAAGAGGCAAATGTGAAGGCAAATGTGGTTTAGGATACTTTGTAATATTTTGCCCTTTACATGTCTTTCTTTTAAAAGCCTGAAAAGAACGACACTGAATCTGGCAGCCAGAGAATCAGGCCAGTATTTGAAGAAGATCCTGTTTTCCGACGGCAAACTTCTTACCAACATGCAGCAGTCCACATACCAACAGATATTTATGAAGGCTGTAAGTAGCACATGAACAAAGAGATTTTCTTTTAAGACTAAGCTTATTATTTGTGTCCCATTCTTAAAAACAAATAACCTCCAAACATAATTTCCATCTCCATTGTTAGTACAGATTTGCTGTTACTCTCTGTTTTTTTTCTTCTTTCAATAGTACTTCAGAGATGTGATCTATTAGGCATATGTTTCATCTTACGAATTAGTAAGAGCCATAGTTAGAGAGATCCATTGGGATTGGATCTGAGTTTCAGAAATGGAATTGGAGGTGAAACAAAACTCTTACATATTATAACTTTTTGATCCATTCTTTCTCTATGCTGTGTTCTCATTTAATACAAACTATTCTTGACAGCTCTTCTTTACATGGTTTTGGCCTCAGGCAGAGATGAGTACTGAAAAGATTTTTGTGTGTCCCAAAATACGGTTCAGGCAAATAACATGCTGTGCGAGATGGTAGTGCTTATATTACATGCAATGCAATTCCAGAATTGCTGTAACAGACTTTAGCAGAGAATTTGAATAAATTCTTTCTAAACTATGTAAAACATAATATATATATAAAAATATGCATATACTGCTTAGTATTCTTTAATTGTATTTCAAAAGTAAGTATTTAAGTTGTATTTCAAGATGAAAATAACTTATCTTTTTCTGTGAGCATCATCAGGAAAAAATCATTATCCAATAAAGATATTTCAGCATTCAAAATGGCTGCATATTTTTAGAAAGGGGAAGAGAAATGAAATAGGATCTGTATTTTTAAGGTATTTTTCTAATTTAGGGTTCTAATTTCAAGTATGGAGTCTTTCTCCTCTTTCAAAATCTCATCAAGAGGAAAGAGACCCTAATGTGACCTGAGCTCTTTAAAATTCATGGCCACGGTTGTGTGCAGCTTATATAAATGACACAGGGATGAAAATGGAAATGTCAGTATGATGGGGGGAAGAATCATAGTAGCTCGTATTCTTATATGGTGTGCTTGACTGACAGACCTAGAGGATTATTTTGGGATTCTGGCTTTAATAAGTGGTAAAGTGCACCTTAATTGCAGGATTACAGGGAAGAGATAGGCCATTTCCTTAGTTTTTGTTTGAAGAGAATTGATACTTTGCTGTTAAAATGTTACAAAAACTTG
Source organism: Charadrius vociferus (assembly GCF_000708025.1). Taxonomy (NCBI): domain Eukaryota; kingdom Metazoa; phylum Chordata; class Aves; order Charadriiformes; family Charadriidae; genus Charadrius; species Charadrius vociferus. Next base: position 2,865,209 of record NW_009647856.1, on the reverse strand, counting down.
CCTCCGTTATGCTATTTTTATACACCATGTGAACTTTGATATGAGGTTGTCATCATAACACTAATATGTTTTGTTGTTTTGTTGAATTTAACATTTTAGATGGTATTCCTAAGGACACTTATGTCCCTTTAAAATACATGCTTGTTAACGTTACTATACAGCCCGTTAACCTAAAAAAGAAGACAGGCTATGACTTCATTAGGAAAGGTACAACTTAAGTATCTAATAAAATTATAATGACAGACAGAAATGTACATTATTTGAGAGAGGGAGCTGCATGTGCAATGCAGCTCTCTCATTTCATGAGAAATTCATGATTCTTTGGGTTTGGCTACCATATTAATTACCAGGGATGCAGAAGCCTAGAAAATTACAGGGAGGACCGTAATTCTGCATCAGCAGTAGTGGTTGTCCCTTATCTTGTGAAAACCTGCCATGAAAACAAAAAGTTATCTGACAATTAGGTAGAATACGTTCTTAGTCTCACCCTGGTGAGACCCCACATGGAGCACTGTGTCCCACTCTGGAGACCCCAACATAGGAAAGACATGGACCTGTTGGAGCTGGTCCAGAGGAGGGCCACGAAGATGATAAGAGGTCTGAAGCCCCTCTCCTATGAGGACAGGCTGACAAAGTTGGGGTTGTTCAGCCTGGAGAAGAGAAGGTTCCTGGGAGACTTCATTGCTGCCTTCCAGTACCTAAAGGGGGCCTACAGGAGAGCTGGGGAGGGACTCTTTACAAGGGCATGTAGTGATAGGACAAGGGGTTGTGGCTTCAAACTGGAAGAGGGTAGATTTAGAATAGATATTAGGAAGAAATTTTTCACTTTAAGGGTGGTAAGGCACTGGAACAGGTTGCCCAGAGAAGCTGTGGCTGCCCCATCCCTGGAGGGGTTCAAGGTCAGGCTGGATGGGGCTTTGAGCAACCTGGTCTGCTGGGAGGTGTCCCTGCCCATGGCAGGGAGGTTGGGACTCGATGATCTTCAAGGTCCCGTCCAACCTAAACTGTTCTATGATTCTATGATGCTTTCAGAGATAACAGCTTGAGAATACCTAAAAATCACAGATTTCATGTCAATAAACACAAAATCATCACCAGGTGTATTTTACAGTAACAAAGTTCATGTGTCATCTGAAACACAGTGAGAGATTGGAACGTAGTTATTCACCCACAGATTTCCAAAACTAGAGTTTAATTTTCTTTTCACAAGCAATATTATCTGCAAGAAATTTTTATAACCCTAGAAAGAGTGATAACGGATCTTGAACACTGTTGTCATTTTTCTTCCTGTGCACATGAGCTAAACTGTCACTGCTTAATAGAGGTTTCAGTGCCCACTATTGTAGGGAACAGTTGTATGCTTTGAAAGTAGTTTGCAATAAATCTGCAATTCCTTGACTACATCACAGTCTGCTAGGGAACATTTACAAAACAGGTATTACAACAAATCCTTCTGAGAAACAGTGGATGAGACAAAGTTTACAACTTTTTATTGCTTGGAAGCCAGCTTGTTTGGACTGAGTTACACCTTGGAAAGCAGGTTTCATTTCCCCCGCCCCCCCCTTATTGTATATGTTTCGTTGAATGTTGAGAGAAATAAACAATTTGTCTTTGGATCTCACAGGACAGGTTTCAATGACTAGATATTTGACTTGCCTAGTCTTACTTGAGATTGCACCTCACTTCTGTTGCATTTTAAAGTGGAAGGCTGTTGTCTCCTGGAGAGAGGGACAATTACAATTAGAGCCACGTGTGTTCCTAAATATGAATTTTCACTTGCATCTGTTGGTCATGCTTTGTCATGCTAATTATTTTTTTGCTGTATGAAGCTGGAAATTTGAGAATCACTGACTCTTAAGCAATGTTATATATGGCAATTTTTTCTTCTTTATTTAGGTTTCATTTTTATTGCAGTTGTTAGTTATGAGTTTTAAAATATGAATCGAATATCAAATTTCTGTCATATGAAATTCTGAATGCATGCATCTATCCTCCATTTATCCCTTTGAAACTGGGAAACTGGTTTAGCCAGTAACTCTCTAAAGATGTGCCACCTATTCAAAACAAACAAAAAAGCATGTGCTATAAAATATTCTTTGGCTTCCTATACATACAGTGATTTGCTTATTTTGAAATATAGTGATGAGCTACTTGTGAAGTAGTCCTTTTTATTTCACCATAGAAATACAAGACAAAACATACGAAATATCCGTTCACTACATCCAGGTTATTACTTTGTGGTTTATGTGATTGCAGTAAGAAACTACTATGGAAGTTATTTTTGCTTTCTCCTCTCTGTATCTGGTGCCAAAACTGGGAAAAGTCTAGTGAGTTAATTGATTTGCCTGTTTTTGAAGATTGCAGTCCCACCACAGTTGAGGGCAATCCTAACAAAAGAGACCCAAATAAGGCTTTTAATTCAGAATTTTTCAAGAGTTCCATTTAGGTTTTGAAATAAAATTATTCTGTTGCTGAATAAAGAAGAGACCCTCAGGTCGTCTTTCTATCACATGTACTGGGAATTAGCCATGCATTTCCAGTTAGTAATAACAGAAGTCTTATTTCTAAATCCCTGTTAAAACTGTACCCTGCTTATCCCTAGACAGAATATAGGAAGTGCAGGCCAGAAGTAAGAGGAAAACCTCAACACAAGGCAAGTGAGGTCAATCTACCTGGTGGATACCACCACACATTGCCCTTACTGTCTGAGATGTATCATGTACCATCTGCTGCAATGGTTGCTCTAGATGTAGGTTTGTACTGGTGTTACAGTTTTAGGAAAGGTGTTAGGCAAAGCACACAAACAAGGACTCTTTTTTTTTTTTTTTTTTTGTGAGTGGGTACTCCTGCTTTACTTCCTCTAAATCAGAAATTGATAAATTGCTTCCACTTGTCACTACTTGATTAGCATTGAAGAGTTGATTAAAGTGTCAGGTTGATGTTAATGTGTCTTGAACATGATGACATCACTTTGAATCTGTTTGGACAGCTACCAGCAAGGAAAAAAGGCTTCCCCTGCTCAGAAGTCATTAAAACAGTCTTAAATAGAATTACAATTAATTGATGGTTCTTATAGCTCAATGAGCATAAGATATACATACTGTTTGTTCATACTCTCCTTTTACTGGGATGGCAGTAAAAATTTTTCTGCTCATTAAAATCTTCTAAGATGTATTTTATTTTGATAGCAAGTTTGGTAGTAGACATCAATTTGTATTGGTGCACCATATTTGCAAATATACAGCTATTAATAAAGTGTTTTAAAATACTAGTGCCTAGTACTGGGGGGCAATCAAAACTTTTAAGAATAACTTGAAAAATTCAGTTTTGATTCTACAGTGATTTTTATCTTGACTAGAATTTTATCTCTCTGACTGGAATTTTTGTGCTATTGAACAATTTCTTGCCTTTCTGAATTTCTGAAAATTCTGAATTTTCTTTCTTCTTGGGTATCTCAGGCTACGAGCTTGAAAGGAAGAAATATTCTTTGGGAAGAAACTTAGAAATATTGGGAAATTAAACCATGGGAGAGAGAATATCCCCCCACAAAAAAATCCCAACAAAAAAACCTCCCCAAACCAAACCAAACCAACCAACCAAACAAAAAAACACTCCCCCCAAAATACCCAAACCAACTTCAAAAAACTAGGAAAAAGTGCATTGTCATTTATTCATGGAAGGTCTTATGTGTGGCTAATAAATAAGATTTATTCAGGAATTGATAAAGTGTTGTGTAAATATTTTGGCATCATTTGTTGGAAGACTAAACTTGCAATAAATTTTTTTCATGTTTTTGTATTTAGTTTAAATAGCAATTACAGACAGGCAAGACAGTTTTATTGATTAAAGTACTTGGTTCAAAATATTTTGAGATTCATGCTCTTGGTATATTTTGGTTATAGCTGAAAAACTGAAGCTATTCAGAACTATTTTTCCCATGGTTTCTTAAGTATAAATGAATAGCATTACTTTACTACAACTGGGGTTGAAAAATTATTGTTTCAAGTCTCTGACTCAAGTTCACACCTTTAAATTTGGAAACAGCGATTTGATTATATCATTATGTATGTCTCGTGCAGATGGCATGTGAGATTATTGTTCTGTTTTTTTTTCTATATTTTCAATGATTTTAATCAGTAAGTAATTTATGAAAACATGTAATGAGTGAAGTGGACCTTTAAATGAATTTTCAGTGTCAGCTTGTTTTAAATACCAAAGACTATGGCTTGGGGTAAGTATAAAGCAAATGTTAGTTGCAGCTAAGTCCCTAAGTACTGCCTGGTTGGTTCAATACTAAACCTGGAAGGAAAATACTGATGCAGAAGCTTAAGCAAAGAACTCTAGGGTCAGTATTGCTTTTTGTGTTCTGACAATTTCGATTTTTTTTCCCCCAGGTAGCTTACTAAAGGTCTCTCAAGAAAAACTATTTAAATAAGCAGCAGCAAGAAATAGCTTTTCGAACTTGATGAAAAAGCTTGTTTCTGTCAGAGTTCAGAAGGCCAAAAAACTTGAACAGTATCCTCCATCATGAGGAGGTACTTGCATTTGGGTACTTGGATTATGTTAGTTTTATTGGATGGGCTTAGCATATTTACCTGGCATCAAGTTTATCATGACTTCTGTTTCAAATTATCAAAATTTAAGATAATAAGGTAGGATAAAGAAAGGTGCTCTGGTAACCAAGCTTAATTTATTCCCTTTTGAAAGATTAAGTATTGTCAAAAGAAACTAAACCTGTATACCAGTTTTAGATAGCAAAAGCTAATAAAAAATACCAAGCATAGAGTGTTTTTGCATTGCTCCAGGTTATTTTGGAAGATTCCCGAGTTCTTACAGATGGACACAGCGCTGCAGGTTAAAGCCAAGAAATTGTGCCGTGACGTTGACTTTTTTGCTGAAAGAAAAATTTGACGGCAATACATTTGTTAGAGCAATTCTGGGAAGATAAGGGATAGAACACTGTGATATCTGTGTAGCATATGTGTCTGCTCACTTTTCTGCTGAAGTTGAGACATGAGGGGTATGAGAACCGTGGTACCAGAGAGAGGAAAAGGCAGGACCATGTCAGTAATTTAGTGGTTTATGTAAGAGGCTTTATTCTCCTTCCCTTCCCATGAACTGTTGTAATGTTAATATATCAGGTGATTATTGAGGAGACAAAACCAGAAATAATGTATAGAGCAAGAACTGAAATCCACTCTGGTCCCTTCTGGCGAATATCCTGCCTATTCTAGATGCCCTCTGACAGTGATATGCAGGCATTACTTCTTTTTTTCCCTTTAAATGTGACTTATTTGAAAATTGTAGTATGCTTGGTTCCGTGCTTGAAGCCTTGACACAGACCTGAAGACAATACGAGTCTCAAGGTTGCGCTGGATCTCAGTATCAGTATGTCCTTTTTAGAGGTCTCAACTGTGTGGACAGAGATAATAATCTGCCCGCTATTCTTGGGTTTTTATGATACAGACACCACAGATAGAATTGGTTAGGTTCGCGTTATTTTGAACATACCAGTTGTAGTAAGGAATTAGCAATGTAGATTTAAAGTAATCTGCCTGATAATGATGCATGACAAGAACCTTATAATACTATATTCTAGGTCTGAATATTTGTGAATATTTTTTGGTTTGGAAATCTTATCCAAGACTAATTATTAAACATAACTGAAGGTTCTTCATGGGAAAATAGTGGTAAATCTAAAATAAAACTGCTTTCTGTTATAATTCTAGGTACTCTTCCAGATCTGGGTTGTCTTACCTTAAACATTTTAAATAAACTTTTAAAATGTTTGTGTAAAATAAAATTAAAAAAATAATAATCAGAAGTAAATTTAGAAATTTAATACCAGACTTTCATTAAAATGTAATGTTCTAAATACAAATCTCTACTGAAAGTGAGTCTTTTGAAATATTCTACAGCTGAACTTGAGTAAGTTTGAAATGAATCCAGTTAGCCATTTAAAAACAACTTTTGACTGATTTTATTCCTATTTGCTATGTATTAGAGTGGGAGGTGACTGAAAACTTTATGACACCTCTTAACACAACCTATTTCCTGGAATATTTATTTATTTATTTAACCTTTTTTTTTTTTTAAATAGGTTCTTATTTAGAAACATAAGGGGAAAATTGTATCACATAGTAGTTTGTGTCTAAAACATTTTTGATAACATCTAACTTTTACTGTTCTTGTTATTTGCCTGAAGTTGGAAATAGCAGATGTTAATTTTTACTTTTCTACTTGGTAATTTGTTTTTAAGAGTTTTCTCAGCTTATACTTCAAGTACTTCTGCACCATAGAACTATACTTTAAATATTTTAAATCAAATCAGAACATTTAACTTGGGGAAATGAAATATAAAATTCCGTCAGAGAGAGACCACTTACAATTCGCTAGCCATTCATGACAGGGTTTTTTCTTTTTCATAATGAAGCCTTTTATCCTATAAAGCCACTTGTTACAGGGATGCCAAGAATTTACAGGGTTGACACTATGATCCTTTTGAAAGAAGTTCTCTTCATAACTGCTGGCAGTGCTTCTCTTTTACCAGTCATTATTTTTAATTCCAAATTGTTTTATTTTATTATGGATCAAATTTTGGTGGAAAAAAAATATTTTCATTTCTATCTCCAACTTTCTTTTATAGAGTAAGCATATTAACACTGCCTGTAGGTCTCCATACCAACATACAAACATTTTAGTTTTCTCTGATTCAGCTTCAATCATGTTTCCAGAGAACCCCAAACTTCATGCTTACCATCTGTACTTCAGTGGAGAAATGCTCTAAGTAGTTCTGTCTGTTGATCTTCTGGGTTCCTACTTGTCAGCTGCAGAAATTTACTTTGTGATTGATATCTTTAAACAAAAAACCACCAACCCTGTCTTGCTAATACAGTACTTTACTGACACAGATTTCCCTGTGAAAACCAAATTCCATAAAACCAAATCACATTTTAGTCTGTTAACCTTTATTTCTGTTTTAATGCAATAAAACATATGAAGAAAGAAAATTTTTATCCCATTAAAATTGGGAAATGGTTAATTCCTTTCTTTTTCATTGTTGGTTTGTGTGTGCTGTTTTTTTAAAAAATGAAACAAAACTAAAAAACTTTGAATTTGAGTTTTTAATGAAGCAACGTGGACCTTAACCGTGGCCCTAACAGGTTGCTGTGATTTTTTTTTCACAGCGATGCCTCTCTCTCAGTTAAGTTATTCCTGTTATTTTAACCTGAAGTTCATTTGTGTGGGTCTCTGACATGATACAAGCTTCCTAAATATTCAAAGGATATGATCTACTACTTGATTAATGTTTTTAATATTATGATGGTATGGCCATACCAGAAGCCAAACCCATGATAACTGATAAAATTGTTTACAACGGTTCTGGCTTCAACAAAATAGAAATCCCTACAATGAAGAGACTTTTAAGACCTTTTCTCTCCAAGGTTCTTTGGTTTTGAAAACTCAGTGGTTTAGGCAGAAAGGTGCCACAACACGTTCATGTTCCTTTTTTTTTTTTTTTTTTTTTTTTTTTTTTTTTTTTTTGGGAATGCTGATTGTCATTATCATTTGGTGTGGCTGCCTTTCAAGGCATATTTCTTAACCATCAAATTAAGCCAGAATTATCTTGGACATTATAGCAGGTCCCGAGGTTCCAGTGTCTGTTAGGCTACTTGACTGAATAATGAATGTTTAATCTGTGCATACTGCCAAAATCTACTTTGGAGGCCAGATGATTACTGCTGCTCCTCAGATCCCTTTCCATTCCTTCTGCAATATTTTGTCTCTTATGCACAGCGTGGAATGACAAGTAGCATTGAATCCTCTTGTACCAAGAGGGGAAATTTGGCCCTACAGTAAGGTCGGACATGTTCTTCTGGGAAAAATAGCTAACGGTGACATTTGCCTTTTGCAATACAGACTGCAAAGCAGAACACTGAATATGAGTAGATCTTTATTATTGGACGTAGTAAAAAAGAAGACAATTGTAATGAAGATCTTGAGAGACTGATTGATTATGGCGCGTGGAATTCTCCCTATGTGGTAACTAGTACAAGGTTTCTCTATGATATAAATCTGGTTTACCTTTGCAAAATAGGTTGATAGGGGGTGTATATGTTGTCCAAGCTTTGTATTGGTTCTCAAGAAAGGGAAAATATCTTCTTCATCCTTTATTCAGCTACATCACCTAAAAGCCTCTATTGATGTGAGGGATGGCAATTGTCTCCCCAAACCTGCACTACAGAAAGGGAAGACCCCTACGCGCTTACGCAGGCTTTCTGTAAGTGTACATTCACAGCACATATAAGTCTTTTAGGATTCACAGGAAGTTGTTTTTTGTAGTTACTTCTTCAAAACTGGTTCCAGACAACTATAACAACCTGTGGGAAGAAATATTTGTTATAGTTGCAAGCTTAGAATGAATATAAGTGCTAAGATATATTTCAGTATGTCAAATAAGTAGATATGATGAATTAAGTTGACTACTATGAAAAATGTGCTAAATTGCTTGAAGTAATTAATATCTAACAAGAAAATACTAATCTGTGTGAAGTATTTCATGGGAAAACAATAAAAGGTGTTCTGTCTAAAGGACCTTAAACATCTCACACTTCCATTTAAAGTAGGTTTTTGGAATATTCCTTGCTTACATCAAGCGTCTGTCAATTCTTTTTTGCCCTCTCCTCAAACAAGTTTCCCTTCTTATTTCATACTCAATTGTTATTTTCAATTTCAGTATGTTTAGATGAGGGAAAGAAGGAGAGGAGAAGGGAAGGAGAACTATGGCCTACCCTCTTGTTTTACTCTTTCTCTGTTCTCACACAAGCTGACAGCTTTGCTCTGAGCTGTAAAGTTTGTACCCTCTGTGACCCTGTGCAAAGCTGTAGAAGAGCTATCGTGACTGTGCAGGCAACTTCTACCTCCATCCTTGCATGTCTGCACCATCCAACGGCATTGTCTGCGCTGCAAATATAAGTGCATAGCCAAAGTTCTGCAAATCCTAAAAGATGAGGACAAGATGTTTTAAACTCAGTAATACATTGTAAGCTGCATAAATAGCTGACATGCACTGCTAAGAACAATTACCTTGATGCATACGTAGATGGCTTCTATACACACAAACCCAATATATTAGAATAAAAAGAGTTTGCTTATTCTTTACTTGACCCACACAAATTATGGGGAAGAAAATAAAAATAGTATCTTCATACTGTCATTTTTTTTACTCTGGAAATGTGAAATATCTCTCTGCTCATTAAGATTTTTTAGAAATATCTGGGTGGTTAGCCTTGGGTTTAAAATCTAAACAGTTTAATATGCTTATTATTAACATAGTGCTGAAAGATTTCATCCTAGAAAGAAATCTGGTTTTCAGCTTTGCAGTATAAAAAGAAGTTTGAAATTTGTTAATGCTGTTATGAAATAATTCGTCCTCACATTTCAGAAGTCTTATATTTCCAGCCTGTAATATCACAGCTGCAAATTTTGCTCTGTTGATGGCAGCCTAGCCATGAGTTATGACTTTTTTATCCTCTACTGGTTAAAAATTATGTCCTTGGATTATTGGACTTTACAAGACTTATATGAAGAATCCTTGTAATCCCATGCTCTAAAAATATTTCATTCATTTGATTCTTTCAGAACAAAATGAAATAAACTTGTTAAATTATAGATATGCATGAGATAAAAAGTAAGATTCAAAGTATTTTATTCTGCAAAAGGCTAACCATGGCGGATGATATATTATAAAGAAAGATAATAAATGTGGCTACTGTTTGAAATACCTTATTGATAAATTTAGCTGGGTTATTTACCAAGAAACTGTGTGTAAAATTAGCAGTCGATGAAAGGATTGGAACATATCTTCTCTGCTATAATTTTAGCATCTACATTACCATATTATCCAGCATTGGATCCCATCCATCTGTGGAGCCAGATGGGATCCACCTGATGGTACTGAGGCAGCTGGCAGAAGCACTCACCAAGCCACTTTCTATCATTTATCAGGAGTCCTGGCAAACTGGGGAGATCCCAGCTGACTGGCAGTTAGGAAATGTGATGCCCATCTACAAGAAGGGACAGAAGGAGGATCCGGGGAACTACAGGCCTGTTAGTCTGACCTTGGTGCCAGAGAAGGTTATGAAGCAGGTCATCCTAAGTGCCATCACATGGAACGTACAGGACAACCTGGTGATCAGGTTCAGTCAGTGTGAGTTTACGAAAGGCAGGTCTTGCTTGACTAACCTGATGTCCTGCTATGTGACCCACTTAGCAGATGAGGGAAAGGCTTTGGATGGTGTTTACCTGGACTTTAGCAAAGCCTTTGACACTGTTTCCCACAGCATTCTCCTTGAGAAACTGAATGCTCATGGCTTGGACAGATGCACTCTTCACTGGGTAAAAAACTGGATGGCAAAGTCCCAAAGAGTGCTGATGAATGGAGTTAAATCCTTTTGGTGGCTGGTCAAAAGCGGTGTTCACCAGGGCTCAGTATTGAGGCCAGTTTTGTTTAATATCTTTATCAATGATCTGGACAAGGGAATCGAGTGCATCCTCAGTAAATTTGCAGATGACACCAAGTTAGGTGGAAATGTTGATCTGCTTGAGGGTAGGGAAGCTCAACAGAGGGATCTTGACAGGTTGGATCAATGGGCCAAGGCCAATGGTGTGTGATTCAACAAGGCCAAGTGCTGAGTTCTGCACTTGGGTCACAACAACTCCATGCAGTGCTACAGGCCTGGGGAAGAATGGCTGGAAAACTGCCCGGTGGGAAAGGACAGTGTTGATTGACAGCTGGGTAAATATGAGCCAGCAGTGTGCCCAGGTGGGCAAGAAGACCAACAGCATCCTGGGCTGTATCAGAAACAATATGGCCAGCAGGACTAAGGAAGTGATCATCCCCTTGTACTCCGGGATCAGTGAGGCTGCACCTTGAGCACTGTGTTCAGTTTTGGGCATCGCAGTACAAGAAATATAATGAGGTGCTGGAGTGTGTCCAGAGAAGGGCAACAAAGCTTGTGAGGGGTCTGGAGAACGAGTCTTATGAGCAGCTGAGGGCACTGGGATTGTTTAGCCTGGAGGAAAGGAGGCTGAGGGGATACCTTGTCGCTCTCTACAGCTACCAGAAAGGAGGTTGTAGCGAGGTGCAAATCAGTCTCTTCTCCCAAGTAACAAGCAATAGGACAAGAGGAAAAAATCTCAAGTTATGCCAGGGGAGGCTTAGATTCTATATTAGGAAAAATTTCTTCACTGAAGGGGTTGTCAAGCCTTGGAACATGCTGACCAGGGAAGTGGTGGAGTCACCATCCCTGGAGGTATTTAAAATATGGGTAGATGTGGTGCTTAGGGACGTGGTTTAGTGGTGGATTTGGCAGTGCTAACTGTTGGATTCAACGATCTTAAAGGTCTTTTCTAACCTAAATGAGTCTATAAATCTATGATTCTATGTTTGTAATTATTATCATTTTTCAAGGAGTACCACCTTCATGGATGATATGCTCAGATTAAGTTCTGAAATGAGGAAGATAGATAATTAAAGGGGGTGATTTGGAACAATTTTATCTAGGAATATGTCGATTTGAATATCCTTAGAGAATGTTTTTTTGTGTATATGTCTAAAATTTATGGTCTTTAAAGCTTTTAACAACGTGCAGATTGTAATTTAGGGAGGTGGCTACTATTTATTTATCCCTATGTCACTTACTGATTTGGTTGGTTCACTTCATTATTTCTGCCATATGAGTGCATTTCCAGACATAACTATTTAGGAAGGAATAATGTCCAATTTAATAATAAGTTGTTTCTCTGGCAATACCTAAATGACAGACTTTTTTGTTGTTATTGGGGGGGTATTTTGTGAAGTTTGGACAGTGTGGTTGGAATGTAGGCTTTTCTACATGTGTATATTTATCTATGTATACGTAAATATATGTATGTATAAATGTATTTAAATAATACTACTGAACTACTTTCAATTCATACTATTTTCAAATGCCCATTTGAGAATAAATTATATTAACTTATATGCATCATTTAGATATCTTACATCAATTAATTTGAAATTTGGGTTAGGTTACTACATACTTATAGTCTTGCACAGTGCACAAATATCTTAATTGCCTGTCTGTGACAAAATTTCTTTTATGCCAAATTTGGTATGGTTATTTCTCTGTCTGACACTAGTTCCCTTCAGATTACTTTTTCTATCAATAATAACACATTGGTTTTATGGATTTTCCATCTTGCCTTTCTTTGTGTCTCTCCATCCTTTATTCTGTACTTGCTTACTTTCCCTCTTCTTTTATATGAAGCTCAACCCTAGAAAATACTAAACTTTCTTACAGTTGTACAAGCATCTATTTGAAAATGTTGTCCACCACTAAGTAAAATTCAGTATTTTCTTCTAGTGTAACATAAACATCTTGATAAACAGAAGGTCCCAAAATGCACCTCACAAAACGTATCCATAAAATAACCATTTGTCTTCATGATCTTCACATACCCTTTTTCTTTTCTTTTTGCTGATGGAGAAGATAACAATTAATTTTCATTTACTGCTGGGTAAGTGCATGCAGGCAGTTAGTCACCATTGTGAAACTGATCTGTAGTTTTACAATCAGAGTCCAGTACACCCCCTTTGAAGTCCTTTTAAGCCTAAAATATGGATATTGTATAACTGGCACATGGTGTAAACTTTAGTTCTCTGAATGTCCTCTTGTCTTCCATCCTTCTAGGAAGTTTGCACTCATAATCAGTTTTTGTTCTTCTAGTCTTCATACAAATCTGAAGCTCTTCCTGTCTTTTTTTTTTTTTCTTTCAGAAGATAATTTCGTCTTGTCTTTGCCATTTTTAAATCTGTTTATTTTCATTTTTCATGGGTTCTTGTCTCTTCACTGACTTTTCCTCTTTTCTGCTTGAGTCTGCACTCCCTCCATTTCTTTCCTCTTGCATGTAGTTTATTAATATTTTTCTCATTCTATAGTGAGGATTCTGGATTCCCCTGAACATTATCCAGTGGATAAGTTTACATGGATTCACGCTGAATTCTGAGTTAGCTGAATGAAACTGAATAAGCTATGTATGTGTTGAAGTGCATTTGTGCTTGAAGTATCGGTTCCTTAACAGGAATTCTAAGGTCAGACAGGATATTTCATTGAGACCACTATCCGCCCTTCCTACTGGAGGCAGCCCCTGCCTGGCAGAACTTCTTCAAGTAAATGCATGATTTTTCAACCCACACAAAACCAATTAACCTAAGCATCTGTTTTAAAATGAGACCGGGACTTTTCCATTAATCAACATGATAATGTTTGTTCCCTCTAATATACGAGGTCACGCATCTCATTGCAGGTCAAATTTCAGTTTACAAGTTGTTTATGTAAATGATTTTCTTTTATACAGTTAGACACACCACTCTTTTAAACAATTATATGTGTAACTGTTCATTCTGTAGGAGTAGTATTCATGGTAAGTTATTTACATTTTTTAACCTTTTGGCCTGTTCCCATGAAAGTCTGAGTGTCCTTGGTATCCATTTATTTCCAGTAGTATTTGAAAGCACTCAGGGCCATTCAGGTCATCACCTTACTTTATGATGTGGAAAAGGAATAAATAGTTGCTGACCAAAGGAAAAGAGGAAGAAAGGGGAGAAAAAAAAAAATAGACCTTGGCCTTCTCAGTTGGCAACTGAAAATCAAAAGTGCACTTGGGGAGCTGAGCATGATGGGTATAGCAAGTGACAGACCATTCAGAGCTGACAGAAAGAAGGTAATGAAATCCTAAATTAGAAAATCTTCCAAAACAGGCTGACAGAATAGCTCAAAACAAATTAAGGGGAAAAAAAAAAAAAAAAGTCATATAGAGCTTGGCAAAGAGGAAGAAGAAATAAAAATTGGGAATGCAAAAATACCAGTACATCTTTAAAGCCTTGCAATTTAAGTGTTGATGCTTTACCACATGAGTGTACTTCCAGACATGCTGGTTTGAATTTGTGCTGGTTAGCTACGTGAAGCTCCAAAGAGATAGTAGTGTCAGTTGGTATCTGCTGTTTTGCATGTACCCAACAGGATGAAAACAGATTTTTGTAGCAACACTATACCAGTAACTGGTGTTTGCAAATTATTTCTATTTGTCTGGTTCTTTATGGAAGAACAGTACAGATATTCCTTGTTAGAAATGACCAGATAGGATTATATGAACCTCATTCACAGTTAAAAAGCTTTCTTGGCCCAGTATAAAATAAATAATGTAAGAAGGAATTAGCATAGGATCTGCTGAGGCGATGGTGAAGGAGGAGGATGTGTGTGCCAGATGATGTTGATTTGATATTTCCTAGTCATTTTTCTTCTGGTGATGAGAGGGCACTTGGTTGTTTGGGCTGTTATTTTGCTTTATTTGGGATACAGATCTCAGGAGTGAACATTTTACTATGTATCTGAGTGAAGCTGATGCACAGTCAGCCTGGACATGCCAAATATGTATTTTGTACATTGCGTCAGTGTCATTTTAGTAAATCCAAATAGGAGTGCCCAGTTCCTGGGAAAACATAATGAATATCAAATACTGTCAGTTTTGCTGCTAATTTGCAAAGGCTCCAAATAAGAACATGTCTAGATTTGGCTCTGAGTTTTACTTTCTGTAGTTCAGAGGACCTAGGTTCTGTTCTTTTGCCTCTCTAAATGAAGGTGCTCCAAAATTACCATGTCTGAATGAGACACATGTCATGTAGAAAGGACTTAGTGACGAATCAGACCCAGGAGATACAGTGCAGTGTTCCCTGTGACTGATACTTCTGATACTGTAAAATTGAAATACAGTCTCTAAAAGGATTGTGTTGTATGGTTATTTCTCAGAAAAAGAGCCAATCACTTGTTCAGCTGTAAATAGTATAATATTCTGGCATCAGCAGTCTTGATACCAATGATGTTTGACAGCATTTCTTTGTGACTAAGTTTTTTACATTTAATAATTATGCAGAGAAATACTCTTTGTGGTACTGCATGTGACACTCACACATCACTATATGATGACTGACTTGTGAAATAACATTATCAACACATTAGAAGGTTATGATATCTATCATTTTAGTTATAGAGTACCACTAGACTTCTACAAAAAATATTGAATATTTATTTTATTGTCTGATAATTACGATTAATCTCAGTATTTAAGCAAGAATTTTCATTAAAATTTGGATGTGATTACCTAGACATTTTAGAGTAGTATTTTCACTGGCATAAGGAAAGTAGATAAAAGAAGCAGCATAAAACGGTAGTCCTGCAAGGTCCTCACCTGCAAATCTTATTTTGTCACTATATCACACTAAATCTTTGGATATTTGCATATCTTGCAAGAGTTTTAGCGTATCTTTACTGATTTTCTCAGCTTCCTAATCAAGTGACATGCTTCCTTGCCTTCTTACACAGTATTTGTGGCTTAATTTAAATTTACATTTTGATAGTATTTCACTCAGCAGTAACGGCAGGTCAAGTGAATAGTTTATCTTAACATGTTCTCAACTTGGATATAATACTAAATCTGATTTTGTAAGGAAACCTATTAACTAGCTCAAACTCCATTCATCTTGTTGAAGTCAGTGTGCTGATTTCAGTTGGACTAGGATTTAACCTGAAAAATCTAAATAATAATAAAAAAAGATGCTAATATTTTCATATAAACATATTATCTACTTTTCCTATGCATATTTTGTATAGTGAGAAGTTCAAGATAGTCACATAGTTAAAATATAACAGAAAAGTAATTACAAATTCTGAAATAGTGGTTAAAATGACACATTGCAGTTAAGTTGTTGGATGCTTTGTGATAGTAAAATAATAGGGAAATCAAATGATTTTCTGTTGACAACTTATAAACGAGAAGGAATTGTGTCCTGGAAATTCCATTAGTTCCAGCTTGAATGTAATAGCATAGAGAGTGAATAAATGAGATTTCATTGAAGGATGCCTGCTTTATATTTAGAAGAGATCACCTGAGAGATACAGAGTGTCACTGTTAAATTATCTCTTCATTAACCTTAAATTTCAATTCCTGCAGCTCTCACCAGTATGAGAAATTTACATTACCTCCCCAGGAAACTCTTTCTGCTTTGAAAATGTTAATACAAGGTGAAAATCATGTTTTGACATACAGGCTAGATAGTTGCAACATTTATTGTTAGGTCAACAAATGTAGACTGTTCTTAACTTGATTTTAATCGTATCTTTTTTTTTTTTTTCCCCAAATGATAAATATTCTTTTGTTCACACATAGAAGAAATGGTATCACGCTTGATGATTAAATAGAGTTAGCCCACATACTTGAGCAAATGTGTTTTCCAGTGGGCAAAGATATAGTAAACATCACTTTATTTTTATAAAGTTGTCAAATTTGATGAATTGGAGCTCTTGTTTTTGCTGGGATTGTTGTGCTTTTTTCTTTAGATAATAGCTTCCAAAAGAATTCCTGTAAGTTTTAACATGAAGATGAATTATTTGATAAAGTTGTACATAAAAATGCCTATTTGTGGCTATTTATCATTTCATCAACCATAATGCATTTTTTCCTCTTACCCACTCTCCATATGTAGCTCAGAATTGGTGCTGATTGCCATGTGTGAAGAATCTGCCAAGTCAGACTGCAGCACTCAATAACATCAAAATGTTATTTAAAAAATAACTATAGTTAGGATCTTAAATTCTGTTATATGGTAATTATTGCATAAACCTCTGGGTAGGATATAAGTGGAAACACATCTGCATGTTGCTAGTCTATTCTCTGAGAGTACTAGGATTTTAGATGGTGTCTAGCCTTTTTCTGTCTGGTAGGAAGGTTACAGTGTCCAGACTATACTTTCACAAAAAGAGTTTTGACTACATATAGCATAGTTATTTGAAATTAATATGGAACATTTTGATGGTAAAAGTGTGCTGAATTTCATTTCAAGCATATTTTTCTGCAAAATTTGTTATTGTTGGGACTTCTTGTATAAGAAGACTAAGCTTCAAGAATACAGAAAAGGCAAATGTTGCAAGTGACAGTGTGGGTTACAGAACTTGATTTCCCTTTATTCCAAACATCATCCTTGTCTCTTTAAAATATTAAAGAAACATTTGTGAAAACATTACAACAGCAAACAGGTAGCAAAGCACAAACCCTTGTAGAGCAGCAGGGAAATTCTTCATGTGTCCAAAAGTCACAATGTACTGGACTTCTTTGGATAATCAGGGAAGTGTGTCCCAGGAATAATTCTCAAGTGGGAGGTAGCAATTCCTTATTATTGCACAGGACACAACTGGATTGGTGATGCTATGAATGGGTTGCTTTCTCCCACAGTCAGGAATTTACTGGGAGGAGAGGCTGATACACCAGAGACTTGTGCCACCATTCAAAAGGACCTCAAGAGGCTGGAGAAATGGCCTGACAGGAACCTCATGAAGTTAAAAAAGGGGAAATGCAAAATTCTGCATCTGGGGAGGAATAAGCCCAGGCATCAATACATGCTGGAGGCAAACTGGTTAGCAAGAAGCTTTGCTGAGAAGGATCTGGAGGGTCCTCAGCACTGGTGAGGCCGTATCTTGAGTACTGTGTCCAGTTCAGGGCTCCCTAATACAAGAAAGATATGGACTTATTGGTGTGAATACAGAGCAGGGCCATGAAGGTTATTAAGAGTCTTGCAGATAAGGAGAGGCTGAGGGAGCTGGGGTTGTTCAGCCTGGAGATGAGAAGGCTCAAGGGGACCTCGTCTGTATGTATAAATACCAGGTGGGAGGGACTGAAGGAGGTGGGGCCAGACTCTTCTCAGTAGGGCCCAGTGACAGGACAAGAGGAAATGGACATAAATTAAAACACATTAAATTATCTCTCAATACAAGAAAAAGCTTTACTGTGATTGTGGTGAAACACCAGCACAGAGTTGCCCAGAGTGACTGTGGAATGTCCAGAACAGCATATTGTGCAGACAATGTTCACTCTCTCAGGGTGATAAGACCGATGTTTACAGCTGATGCCCAGCCATGGTATTCAGAGAGGCTCTTGCTTACACTTATTTCTATAACCCCCAAGGCCAACCAACTTTGTTATTTGCTCCGTTGGAGGGTTGGAAGCGGAAAAGCATAGTGGGGTCCTACCTGCAAGGAGGAGCAGACAGGACAGGTGACCCAAAACTGACCAACGAGGGTATTCCATCCCATCTGCCTCATGCTCAGTATAAAAGCTGAGGGATCAAAGGGTCAGGGCTCTTCCTTCAATGGCCGACGTCTGAGGAGGACTCTGTTCGTCTGCCTGCGATCCCGACCCTGAATGGAGATCCAGAATCCAGTTCCCATCTGTCACCGAGTTCAGCCTGGGACTGCCCCAGTGCCAGCCGGTGTGGTGATTGTCATCTCGGGAGCTTGATATGGTTCTGTATATATTTCATTATTTCTTTCTTATTTTATTATTAATATTTCATTAAAGTAGTTTAGTTCCTTCTAAACTCATAAGTCTCTTTTTCCTCCTCTGCCCCTCTCTTTGAAGAGGGGTAGAGGAGAGCATCTGTCAGTCCCATCTGGGGTCCCCTAGGTCCCCAGTAGCCAATTTGATCTAAACCACGACAATTACCAGGCTATGAGGTTGCAAGGCTGACTGTGGTAAAAGTCTTGATCACCTGCGAAAAATCTCTTTGCACCGTTGTGGTTGTTTGGTTTTTTTTTTTGAGGATGAAAAGAGTTTTTAGTCTTTTAGGCAATGTTTGCTGTACACGGATGTCTGAGGCCATGCTGATCTAATAGAAAGTCACAGGGTAATAGTCTCTTGCCACTAGCTTAAGTGCAAGGTGAAATTGAAACATTTATTTTCCAGATGAGACATTGATTTAGTAACAGCTTTCTATTACTGCAAATTACAGATATAGAAGTTAGTATTTTCCCCTCTTTGAAGCAGCCTGGTGTGTTCAGAATGAGTTACATGCTCCAGCAGCTTCACATAGCTAAAAGCAGTTTGATTTCAACAACAGGCTTGTTATCCAAAATATGGACCCCACTTAGAGGAAATATAAAATCACAGTTATTATTGCTGAAGGGTGTGCTTGTTTCCTTTATTTTTCCTCTCTCTTTTTTTTTTTTTTTTTTTTTTCTTTCTTTCTTTCTTTCTCTCTTTTTCATTTCTTCGACATGTGGGGAACATGCACTCTCTGGAAATGTTAAGAAAACAGATCTGTTGCCTTATGATTTTCCAGTACACCTCATCCCATCTGCAATTATTATGGGTTACTTTAACGAGAATTTTGTTGTATGTTATAGCAAAACTCTGCTCCTTCATTTTAGATACAATGAAATTATTTTTCTTCATTATATGATATTTATTTTAAGGTATTTTCTGCTGTTCGTTCTGTATGGAGTGTTCCTATTCTGTAGAAGCTGAGAAAGGGGGAGAGTTCACTTATTATAACAACGGCAGAGATACTGTCTGTGGTGCAAAATGTTTTATGAGTAATGGTCTAATGAAAGATATCTCTCTTTATATATATCTATATATCTTTTACGAAGAAAATATCTTCTAAGCAAAATTTTTTGGGGCACTTACCTTCTGTGTTGGATTTTGGAATTTTATTTCCTGTCTACTCATCTTAGAAACATTTCACGTTTAGAATTTTCTATTCTAATCATTCCCCGATACTATTTCTTGAATACATTTTCATAATGCATTTTTCTGAAACACCATGAACATTGGTGGAAATACATAAATTAATGATAATCATCGAATTTAAATTCTATACAGTACACAAGTCAAACTTCTTTGTGCTCTTTTTAACGAACTATTTCACATAAATTTATTCACGTTTACAGAAAATGCAGTTCTATGCATTTTTAGATGTTAATTATTTTATATTTTTGTGTAGCATTTAAATGAATAAGACAAATATAGGACCTTTAAAAAAATAATCTGGCTCAGGTTTTTATTATAAAATAAAGCACGCCTTTTTCTAAAGGGGAGTTTATGGCTAACACTAGGAGAAACTTTCTGCACCCACAAAAATAAGTGGGGAAATTGCATCCTTCAAAATAAAAAAGCACACAATCAATCTCCCAGTCACTTAGCAATGCATCAGGAAGCATTCTTCAAGTGCACTTCAGAATATGGATTTGTCTCTGCTTTGTAAATTAGTAATGGGATTTGAAGTATCAGAAGTCTGTTTTCATCATGTGGCAGGTTTCTCTCCTAGTGTTTTTTTTTTAAGACCTGGCCTGACAAAAAGTCTTTTGATCTCAGATAGTTATCTGAGATGTTAGTGTCTCATACAGCTTCCCAAGAAAGACAAGGGAAGAGCTGAAATCTAGTTTTAGCTAATTTATAAAATCCATTAAGAGATAAGATAAAGACAAACTTTATTTTCATTTCTGCATGCACTACTTCTATGCTGTCACTTCAGAGTACTTCCAAATGTAGTCATAGATTATATCAAGAAAGATGCAATGTTTTTTATTTAGTTGTCAGAAAATATTGTTTAAATTACATAAAAATAAATAGGCAAAAATAGGAAGCTTCCTCACAAAAAAAGAAAAGGATCAAATACTAACTTCTCTTTTCACAGTATGAGGGTTCTCGACAAATATCACAAACTTTTTGCTTTGATGAATGAAAAAATGGACTAAAATCCTATTTTAAAAGAGAAAAAAAAAAACCTTCTTGATTTGCAAGGACATGTTTGTAAAGTTAATGATAAATGCATTAGTCGAATTCTCTCAGAAGCCCTGATTAACTGTTAATTTAACTATCCATTTCCCTTTCATGTCACTCATAAAAGAGAGAGTACTTCTATAATGGTCTCTTTCTAGTCCTTCTTTTGAAATATCATAGGGAACTCATTAAATATTGAAACAAAACTTGAACAATCTTTCTAAGACAGCATAGAGTTAGAAGTTCCCTCCAGCAATATTCATATTTTTTAAAAAAGTTACACCCTGATCGAGGGCAGCTTTAAATCTGACATTATGCAGCAATGATTTAAGAAGACTTTACCTGTATCTTACCCTAGTATGGTAATACTCTATGTATACTCTCGTATACCAATTGAGCGATATTGTTCATCATGAAGAGAAGATTCAGGTTTGTGCTGTTATTTCTTCCTCTATATCCCACAAATGAATAATTCTGGGAATTATTATATTTTGGGAATCAGTGGTAACATCACTTTTAAAAATCTCTGTGTTTATATATTTGAGAGAAAATTCAGTTTTTCAGTGCTATAGTCTAAGTGTTTCCTGCCTGGTGATTGCAGGGTGCACGTTAATTGAATTTCAGTCTATTATCAGTTACTGGTCGTTAGTATCATGTTTTTGAAAAAGCCAATTTATATGGAGTGCTGCTCAGTAATAGGGATGTTTAGTTTCTCAAAAGGAAGGAAGAGATTGCTTTTAAAACATGCCATTTCAGCAGATTAAAAAAAAAAAAAAAAAAGCTTAATTTTGATCAAAACCAGTTTGTATCATAGTTCCATTGCCAGAAACTGAATGAGAATGTAAATGTCATTGAGAGGATGATTGGTCTCAATGACTTCATTTTCAGGCCTCTAGAGATGATGCTTAGGCCGATTATGCCAAAAGCCCAAAAACAACAAAAAAAATCCAAAACCTGTTCATGATACAACTGCTATAAGGAGAAAGCTGTGCCACAATTGGGAAGAGCCACGACACCTAAAAAAACTTGTGAAGTATGAAGTGTTACATATTGTCATAACAAACCTTTTCAAAAATTAAAAAAAAAAAACATCAAAACTCAAAATTCAAAATGCCATTTTACAATTTGAGGGTTTATTAATCCCAGAAAGACCAACACATCGCCTTTCCCAACCCCAGCCCTCTTATTTTGGGTGGAATTAGTAGTAGTAACATTATTTTTACATCTTCTGAAGTTTAGGGTACTGGTATGATTTTTAGGGTATTTGGGTCTGCGTTGTTCAGGTTGAACTGTTTGATTCCTGAGTTCCCCATTTGTCAGGCTGGATTACTGAAATGATCCTGTGCAGGATGAGGTACAGTTAGTCACAGTAGCCCGATGCCACATCTCAGCTAATGAGGTCAGGCTCTGCCTGTTTCCCACACCGCTTGCATTTCTGTCTTTATGAATGCCTGCTGCTGTTGCGATGTATAATGAACTTCTTTTTCCTTGTCAGAGTTTAAAACATCATGATTTTTTCTTGCAAATAAAGTGTATGCCACAGCTGTGACAGCTTCATTTATTCATAACAATTTTTGTCAAGAATAAGATGTAATTTAAAAGGTAAATGATTCCTTTGCGTTATACCTAGACTGTGTGGTCACTATGCAATAATAATTTTAGAAATACATGCTATGGTTGTTTTTCTAACACGCGAGGATTTATTGGCTTTTGTGTTGAAAAATGCTCTCTGCCGTTGGCTTTGAAGAGAAGCAGAAAGGATTCGCATATTGGACTGTTGAAGCTGTAGTGTCAACACAGCTGGTAAACTGCACAGTGTGACAGCATCTGTTGCAGAAAAGCTTTAATAAATAGTCTAGTTAAACTATAATTAACATGTAGAGTTGAATGAAGTACATTTAACTTCAACTACAAATATTTCAAAGGAAAGAAAGTCCAGGATATAAGCTGGTGCTGGGCAATAAGCAACTTCCCTTACCCTGATATATTTATTTATGACCAGCAGTCCCCTCCCCTCCTTCTAAGTACCTTTCTAGATTAAAAAAGTGAAATTGCTTTAAACCTCCTCTTGCTTCGGTTGTTTTTGTATAATCCCTGTAGAGGTACTCACCAGCCCTACTTCTGGTACAAACATCATCTTTGAACATCAATGACCATGTTAGCTCATGTCTCATGTGCAGTGGCACTAACGCTGAAGTACATCTGGACCTTTCTGCTTCTGATTTTTGCTAACTGTTGGAAGGTGCACCTTTTAAGAGAATTTTTGCAGTCAGATATTACCCCGTATCTATTACCCATGTCCTTGTGGTCATCTCTTTCTTTCCCCGGGTCTTTCAGACAGCGCTCTTCACTGACAGGGCTTTTTGATTTTATGTCATTGATATAAACCACTAAAAATACTGAAATGGTGTTTAAAACCAATCTTTTACAAGCTTCAGTAGTAATGTCTTCTTAGCCCCATATTTGCTTTACCAATGCAGCTTCCTGATCAGTCATGATCCAGTCTACATTTATCGCATCCATCTTCACACTCTTCATTTTAACTAAGGGTTGTTCTATGTACATAACTTTAAATGTTTTGCTGGTGGATTATTGGAACTGCATTCTTCCTCCACATCCCCCAACCATCAAAGAAATAAATATTTAATGTTAACATATTACTCTGCTAATATTTTGACTTATATCTTATTTTCCTTTCATCTTTATGTTTTTCCTCTTTCACTATTTATTCTAAAAGCAAGGTTTATAGGTTTCTTGATTAATTGGATCACTTCTTCCTCCTGTTTCTTCTTAAATTTAAGACCTGTATTGATGTAGTACTATGTCACTATTGTTATAAATCCTTCCTGTAAATTCACAAATCCCTTCTTTCAGAATTTAGTAATAGAGATTACCCATTCCCTTGGTTTGTATACAGTAAGCTTTTACTCCTATTCAGTGTTGTAATTTCTGCTTCCACATCCTCATTTACAGTAGCTGAGAATCTGTGACCATCGCTTTCTGAAAAGGAAAAAAAAAAAAAAAAAGTTGCTGTTGAAAATAGAGTTACTATCAGAAAGAAAAACTTCAGTTGTAATATATTTGCCAGCTTTTAGTTTTACTTTGAGTTAATAGCTTTTGACACAATGGTCATACCCAAATCTTTTCTTCCCTCAGCCAAGCAACTGCACTGCTTGTTCTACCTTTTGAGAGGGCTACATCCATGCTTGCAAAATAAGGGTAACACCATGCGAACACATTAGAAAGAAGGCAAGCTATGGTCAGAATATCAAATGCATCTCTTGAATGCATGCTCTCCAGTATAAAAATAAGGTAATTTACCTTTTGCAGACACCACTAAACATCTCTGCTTTGACTATAGGGAAAAAAATATATGGAATATTTAGTTAGGTTTATATTGCAACTTACTTTCTGGTAGTTTGTCTTTTCCAATGTGCTAACTAAGCGTTGTTTTAAAACATGAATTTATCTACAGAGAGGTAATTTATCAGCATACATTTCTCAAGCAGTGTGTTATTTAATACTGTATAAAGCTACGTGCATACTTAACCTATCAATGGCATGTTCTTTCTGCTTTCTGTGCTTTAATAACCAGTTGGGAACTACATAGTTTCATACTCTGATTATTATTTTTCTTTTTACATTGCTTCCCTTAATTTGTTTTTTCTTTGTTTGTTGGTTTGGGTTTTGTTTGTTTGTTTGTTTGTTTAAAACAACCAGAAAACCAACTGTGTTTTAGATGGCACTCGATGGAGGATGTGTTTGATAGTAAGCTTCCCAGAAGTAAAAAATACATCATCCTGAGCTTCGAACTGCTTTCTGGATGATATTTATAAAAAGACTGATGACCATTAATGGACAGCTGTGGTTCTCTTCAGGAGCTAGAATACATTTCTCTTTCTCAGTAAGCAGAGGAAGAGTCTTTCATGAGTTGGATTGGAATGTATATCGGAGGCCACTGTGAAAACATCTCGTTCTTGCTCTGGCATATAATTTTGCTCAGGCACAGTATTGTTGTACCAAACACAACACTGCATAAAGATTATAACTAAAAATAAGAGGGTTTTTAGCAAGAATGTATTTAGTATTTTGTATATTCCACTTGGATGAGACGCATTTTTCTACAACTTAAAAATGAGAAAACCTGCTTGACGTTTCCTGAGGGCAGCGTAATTCACTGCCCACTTAAAATAATTGTTACTGAGATGGTTCATAAAACACTTAACTATATTTCAGAAGAGCCTCATCTGAAACTACTTTTTAAATAGCTTTGTGTATCTGCCATTTTATACTGACAAATTTCTTCCTGTTATTTCTATGTCACAGTCAATCTAATATTTTTATCGCTATTAGGTCAATAATTATTGATCACTTAGTCATTCAGCACAATTGTTTAGTGCTAATATGAATGAAGGTAAAAATTTAAAATGGACAGCTATTCCTTTTTATTTCAATAAATTTTCTAGGAAGGTAGAAAGAAATACACAATAATTTCTGAAGATTAAGAGATTTGGGTATTTAAAATGTGATACATTATTACAGCTGTTTCTCAGCTAATAGCTTTGATTTCTTGTTTTAAAAAACAAATACTTAAAGCTTCAATAAAAAGATGAACGCAGAAATAATGTACATCCTTTGCCCGGTTCTAGAAGGGACAGTATGCACACTGAAGTTCTGTTTCCTGCAGCCGTAACTCTATGTCACCCATGCTGATCTTATCAAGGGGAGTAGATGTCCAGTTCAAAAGTCCACTTCCTACAAACTATCTACTCTTTTGGCACTGCAAGTTATGGGTCACAAAGTACCTTCCAGTTGCTTTCCGCCTGTAGTAAACTTAAGAACTAAGTAGAATATAAATTCCAGTGTTAAAGTGTGTCACGAGGCAATGATGTGGGAGAGACTGAGTCCATTTTATTCCCTCTCCAGCAGGATATTTGCTAAGTCAAAATGTGAAATGCAAAATTTCACCAATTTATTTAAAAATCTCTTTAGTATCAGTAGCTACTGGAAGATTTCCAGGAAAGACTTCAAAGTAGGACAAGCATATACCCTTAACACACTACCAAACTGCTGAAATTTGCAACTGAAGGGCTTCCTGAGCAGGGTTAATGTCTTTGTATTTCATATTCCTCAGCAAATCTTTCTATTTTCTGTGCTGGTAAGTTTTTGAAGCCATATTAACTCAGCCTCTTCAGCATAGTGTGGCAAAGGATTAGCACTGTGCAAAGTTGTTGTTTTTTTTTTTTTTTCAATTTGCTAGTTTCTCCTAATTCTTGTATTAAAAGAGACAGTAAATGCTTGTTCCATGTTTACATTTTCCAGAACACCAGTCATTTTATGGCCTTCTCCAATGTACTGCCCAGAGGTTTTAAGGCTTCCTCTCCTCAGGCTGAAAAAATACTTATTGAATCAATTCTCCATTCTATGAAATGTATTTTGTATCTTTTATCCTTCCTGTTACCTTGTTTGTTTGGTTGGATGAGTTTTTTTAGTGAGTCAAAGAGAAGAGGCAAAAGAAATACCATACCAACTTTTTCCAATACCTTCTAAGACATAATTCTCCTCACTGATCTGTTCTCCCTCGTTCATACTCTAATTCTTGGTATCCTGTTTAACATGGTGATTTATCTATGGATAGCATGTCACCTTTATCTCTTTGTTTTCCTCTTGAAATACAAATAATAAATGATATTTACAGTTTTCTTTTAAGCTTATTCATTATTTCCTACCTAGTCTTTAATTTTATCAATTCAGCCATTTCCCTTAATTTCCTTATTTTGTTTCTTTCTGTTTCTCTTGAGATTTTAACATAAAAAGAATTATTCTGTGATCATTCTTCCCAAAGTCATTCTCATGATTAGCAATAGCTGCTCTCTACAGCTTCTGAAGGAGGGCAAGTGGAGAGGGGGGTGCTGATCTCTTCTCCCTGGTATCCAGTGATAGGACACATGGGAATAGTTCAGGGGAGGTTTATACTGGACATCAGGAAGCATTTCTTTACAAAGAAGGTGGTCATATACTGGAACAGGCTTCCCAGAGAAGTGGTTGATGCCCCAAACCTGTCAGTGTTTAAGAGGCGTTTGAACAATGACCTTAATAACATGTTTAACTGTTGGTCAGCCCTGAACTGGTCAGGCAGCTGGACTGGGTGATCTTTGCAGGTCCCTTCCAAATTGTTTTGTTCTATTGTATTCTGTTCTGTTCTGTTCTATTCTATTCTATTCTATTCTATTCTATTCTATTCTTGCACGATGGAAAACAGTAATTTTTATTTTCTTCCAGAGCATTTGCCCGGGGCTCAAGTGCAGCAGTTAGGAGACACTTTTTTTTTTTTTTTTTTTTTTTTTTTTTAAATGACCA
This sequence comes from Charadrius vociferus, assembly GCF_000708025.1. Lineage (NCBI taxonomy): Eukaryota > Metazoa > Chordata > Aves > Charadriiformes > Charadriidae > Charadrius > Charadrius vociferus. Next base: position 2,838,194 of record NW_009647856.1, on the reverse strand, counting down.
TTCCACAAAGAAATCTATCTTCTCATTGCAAATACCTGAATCTTTTCATTAGTTGTAGTTTTTTAGGGGGTAGGGAATTATGTATGTCCCATGATAGTGAGATTTTCATCATTTCCTGTTTCTTATCTCACCATCCATAGAAAAATGTGAGATTGAGGGCCTTTAACAGACACCAGTAATTCCTTTTGAGGTTTATTTTTACCATATCATCTGACAATATTTTCACCCAGCAGTATGCAAAAATAAAATGTCAGGATAAAAATAAGACATTTTCAATTTTTTCACCAAAGATGCAATGCTACCACATTATAGAGTTACATTCTTCTGTTCCAGTTATAACTGTTACTGTGTTTGATCCTCACAGTATTCAATTCCATATCCTCTACTGAGAGTGGATTTGGGCTTGATGACCCTAAGGGTCTTTTCCAACTTAAATGTTTCTATGATTCTGTGACTGTGTATACTTCCAGCATTTGTCCAAAATACTGTAATTAGAACACACACATTTTCTTCCCCTGGAAAATTCGTCGATGTTGCACAACCCGATGCACTGACTATACTACTCTCTCTACTACTCTGAGATCTTTCTCTTTACCATTGCTGCATTTATCTCATTTCCTTCTCTGTGTTTTTGCATGAAGTGTGGAGGTTGTACTAGTGTCTCCCATCTTTTCCCTTTTAGCTGAAAAATTATGCCAACTTTGACTCTATTTTCCTCACTAATTGTTTGGTAACTCTTGAAAGCTTTACTCACAGACACTTTTTGTGCTTATTGTGGTCAGACATCACCAAACCGTGATGACATTAGTTTCTGACCCATTGTTTTTTTCTCTGTGGACAAGTAGATTCCCTTCTGAGGATTACCCGAGCCTCCACTTCTTTGAACATCTTTTGTCACCTGACACTCTTGCTTCTGATCCACGCAAAGGAGGTTCAAGCTGAATTATTTCTTCCAGCATGAAAAACAACCAGTAACCTCTGTCTTGCTGTAGTTGGGGTCTTCTCTGATTTTGTGTATTTTAGTTCTCAGGAGACAGCATACCTGTCTGATTCCTGGAACTTTACTTATAATAAATCTATTTTCCTTAGTACTGTTTCCTAAAGACTTTCAGTGCTGCTGGTGTGATTTTTCCAGTCTTCTGTCTCCCATTCTTTCAACTACATGTATTTATCATCCTGACATCTCTATCTCAAATATTGAAAGAAATACTATCTTAGGCAGTCTCTGAGGAATTATGGTAGCATCCGTTCTTTTTGAATTACCTACCTATTTCTCTCCAGTTTTTATCATTTTCCACTGCTTGTTTTTCCTTTGTATCTTCAAAGACAGCAAATTTATACTGTAGCTTTTTCACTAGCTGGTCTTTCTCTGCCTTGTTTTTGCAGTTGCCCTCTTCCATTGATTACCCATGCATCACTCAGCTCTTTGCTTTAGCTGCTCTGGTACAAGCAGTTTTATGTCCAGTCTCGTTCTTCCTTCCTTCCTTCCATCACACCCTCAATTCCTGACTGCCGTTAATTGCTCTTCTCACTGACATTTCCTACCTTCAGGTTTTCTCAGCTGGACATTCTACCTTCTGCACACATATGTATGTATAGGTTACACATACGTTACTTCTATCAGAAACAAATTTCAGAATAAAACCATTTGGTTTTGAGTCTTCAGGGGTTGAAATGCTTATAATTTCTGTGACACTCTCTGACACTATCCACTGTCAATGTATGCGGCTGTTTCAAGAGGTGATGCCTTGTTTTATTTTCTCTGTGGTGATGCAGACATTGTTTATGAAGAAAGAAATTCCACTTACAGTAACTGAAAATGCAGTGACTTAGAAGCAACAGCAATGTAACTTTATTAAAGAACAGAAATTACCTTTTACTCTTTAATGCATATGTAACAGTAATGTCAGGCACATTATAATAAATAACATACTTTGTTCCACAGCACGTAAGCGGAAAATTGGGCCAAATAGCTTCCTGGTGCTGGCTTCAGTATAGAAATTAATGTTTTCAGGCTCCACTATAGACAGATCAGATGAGCCATACCAAGTGCTTACTAATATGTCAAATCAGCGAAATGCACCTTCAGACAAGATAACAGTGTTCCATTTAGCATGAAACCAACTAAATATTATTATAGTAGTCTATTTATCACATTTTTAAAAAAAATAAAATAAAATAGAAAAGTGTAGGGTTTTTTTAGAACCTATTAGCCCAAGGCTTGATCATTCGAAAATGTTGTAAAGTCTTTTTTTTTTTTTTTTTTTAGGGAAGTGTGGGTGTCTTTGTTTCTTTTTTCTAGTTTTGATAAATTTCTGATTTTATTCTGAAGAGAATGGTGATAGAAGTGGCTTCATTTTATGTTCCCTTGGAAAAGTTCTGCTCCTGATATTTCTGTGCAGGTACAGGATTTAAAACCTGTGTACCTGCACCTAACCTTTATGTTCCTGTGTAGTGTCGGTTTAAGGTGCCATGTGTAGCCTAAGAGCTAAGAAGAGGTGGATGCTGCAGAGGATTGAGACCAATTCTCCCAGCACCTTGGCAGCAAAGTTAAATTTGCTGTGAAATTAAGAACATTTGCTTTAGTATGTCATTTCATAGTGTCTAAGTACGGAATAAAAACTTTTGGAAATACATCTGTATATATGGCACCCACCATGATGACTGGATTGATGGAGTCCTTTTGGAGTCAGCCACACAGCTGCTGTGGCTTCACCATGAAAAAAATATTTTTTGTGACTTTTAAGTCAGGGTAGCTCTCTCTGTGCCAGATTTTCTGGTAAATATGTTTCTAATGTAGCCCAGTGAGCCATTATTGAAATTGTTTCACTGTGAATAATTACTTTCTATGTTTTTTGAATACATTAGCTAGGGGAAATATTGATTACATTAATTGCTAAGATTAATTGATTTTATTTGTATAGATAACTTCTGGTCAAAGGAAGGCAGTTTTGACCATCAGCAAGAAATAGTGGCCTTGCAGGATAGTCTCTGAAATTTATTCTTTTCTTGAAAATTAAATGTTCCCTGATGCTCTGATGTTGTTTCTTTGAATTCACTTCTACTAATTTTAAGTTTATGATCTGCTATTTTGACTATTACTTAAGAGATGTGAATAATCATGCATCAAAGAAAAAAATAAATTATTCAGCTAACCTTGAGATCCTATGAGCTACAAAAGTCACACTGTGTGAGTTAAAAAAATATTTTTTTTATCAAATTTGATGCTTTTGGAATTTTAATATATTATTTATGTTATTAAAGGCTGACCTTTCAGTAAATACATACCTAAAATGTTGTATTTGACTTGTTTTAAATTGTCATACCACATGTTTTTTGTTATTTGGAAATAATTGTTATTGTCAAGAATACAGGCTTCTCAGTTTGCCGTTCAACATTCATCTGCAGAAAGTTGTGTATGTATGTACTCTATAGAGAAAGCATTGCTGAAACAAGGAGTTAAGCCTTAGGCTAGAACTTTTCCCCTCGATAGTTGTTCTTCCAACTGCCTGCTGTTGTTCCTTGTATTATATGGCTAAAAATTCAGTTCCACGATAATGATATCTAGCCAGGCTGAGCTTTTGAATATCACTCAAAGCTGTCTTGCCGTATTAGTCATAGCCTGGAGAGAATGGCACCTGCTTCATCTTTCTTACAGCTGCTGAATTGGTTGAAGATTGAAAGTTTTGAGCTCTGTGCACTTCTACTCAGGCCACATTTTTGTCTTTTAGCCTTAAGTGGAGATGAGTTAATATGTGTGGGCAAATAGACTGTTTTAAGGGTCAGTTCTGTGAGCTAATCATAATCAGCATTTTCAGGGCACAAGAGGAAAGTTGTTCACTAAGCTTAATGGAAGTGAAGTCACATAGAGATGGAATAACGGACCAGAATTATCAGTTCTGTAGTCATTTTTTGAGAAATAATTCCTGACTGTGGTGGAAAGTTTTGATTTTCTAAAGATTTTCACAGGCTTCATAAATAGGTAAAAAAATTCAGTTGGCCTACTTGTACTGAAAGAGAGATGAGCTGCTTTTTATGTGTGTGACAAGGTTACACAACTATGAAGTTTTAGTTTATTTTTCCTCTCATCAAAATCACTGGGATAATTTGAAGAGTGGACAATTTTTGGTGTAAGGGTGGAAATATATGATTCAAGAGTGTCATAAATTTAGAACTGTAAAAGACACTGACCAAAGACATCACTGGGTTTTAGGATTGTCCTTCTGAGCAGTTAATGATAATGTTGAAATCAAGCGTTCAAAATGCTTTTAGCAGTAGAAATGCTATAATGGAAAGAAAGGCAATGGAGTATCAAAATGATGTCTTCAATATAAAAATGAACATGATACATATGAAAATGATAAGGAAGTGGAAAGCTGTTACTTTGAAAAGATCAATACAAAAAAATTCAATAGAAGCTGACAAGAGAAGTGAAAGCTCTTTACTTGAATAAGATGAATATAAAATAGGGAGGAATAGAATCTGACAAGCAAGTGAAAGATTGCCACTTGTATGCAATCGATATAAAGACAAATGCAATGCAAAGTGACAAAAAAAAATTGAGGTTTCTTGCAAGGACAAGATTAATAAGAAAATACGTACAATGGGAACATACAGATCATTGCATCAGAAAGATTAGGGCATGTAATAATGTATATAAAGAATAATGTTACTCTAGTGTACTTGCTTTTTTATTATTATGCTTTCAATATTTTTAAGTTGCTCATTGAGATATGCTGTTATTTGGTCACCCCGTGGCAAAAATATTTAGTTCTTTTTTCTTTTTCCTTTCTTTAACAACCTTTGCAAATTATTGTACATCACAGGAAGATACCAGGGAAGTGAGGGAAGTATTTTAGCACAGACTTTTAAAGAATAGTGTCTACACCTTTGGAAGGGGTAGATCCAAATTCATAATCCTCTACAACTTTTTTTTTTTTTTTCAGTGGCTTTTACATTCTTTTTTATGTGGTTACTGCAGCAAGTCACAGCCACCGTGTTCAAGAGGTTCTGCACTAAACTCAGAGTCTGGTCTCTGTGTCTGTAGGTGGTGGATTCCATTTTCCATTTGTAGTAGTTTTTTCTGCAATCATTTTCACCCCTTATTCGTTTTTGTATGGAGTTGTATATATATATATATATATATGGCTTTCTGATGAGCTTATTTTCTTCCTCTTCCTCCTCCTGGGTAACAGCAGATATGACAGGTCTACAACATCAGAGAGGGAAATAAATGTCTTTGCTCTCCCTCCCACTAATGAAGTCCAGCAAAGGCTGAATTCCAGTTGATGGACACTAATAAACCAACACAATATACCGTAACATCAAATGTGCGGGTGTTTATTCCCTACTTGCCTTGTATCTACCTTAATTTTTTAATACACAGTTGTAATTTACTTTCCAAGGTAGAGCCTCCACAACAAGGAGGTGTTCTGCATGTACATGTAATGATGGCATTGCAGAATCACAGTGTGGAAGACACTGGAAGGAACCTGTAGAAACCATGCAGTCCACCCCTCTTCTCAAAGCACAGTCAACTAAAGCAGGTTGCTCAGAGACATGTCCAGATGGGTTTTAAGTGTCTCCAGGGATGGAAGCACAACTTTACAGTTAAAATCTCTCCTAGAGAGTTCTTTCGGTTGTCTTGTTTAATTCAGGCTGTTGTATTGCAAGAATACACTGTTTGATAGTACTGAATAGAGAGTAAGGCACACAAGAAAGCTTTCTAGGCCTTGTGTTTCAGCAGAGTTGAAGAAAATGAAGACGTTCCACATTATTAGACAATATTGACTAAAATGAAAGTTTCTCTATCTCCCCCCCCCCCCCCCACTTTTTGTAAGAATGCTCTAGAAATTTCCTATTAACAGATACAGCATGACCATGTGTGTGCAGAGAGCGGCTGTTGTTTGGGGGTTTTGGAGCGATAGCTGTAATGACATGGCTTCTTTTCAGGAGATGTGTATCAGTTTTGCTATATGGCACTTATACCTAATTTGCTACTGATGTCTGAAGCTTCCTTCTCGGAAGTTTGGTTTGACTTCTTAATACTAGTATTGGCTACTGAAAAATACTTCAAATATCATCAATATGTGCAGATAGAGATATGGGAAAGGAAAAGAAAAAAGGGTAAGGCAGTAAGCGCTATTGAACTTTCAATGAGGGGCTGATTGTCACTGAGCTAAATTCATCTTTTATCTCATAAGATTAGAATTGTAATAGCGCTGAGATTTCTTTGCTACTTGCCCAGATAAGTTGTTTGATTTATGATCTTTCATGAATGATCCATTAGCCTTTTCATGCATTCTGGTAGTTAAGCTTTCCAAAGACAGATTTGAGTGTTCAATTTCAGTGCTTGAGGCCATCTCAAAGTCCTGAACTGAACAACGAGGTGGACGACCATTGTGTTTATGTAGTGGTCTAAAGAACAGCAAGTCAGAGTTCCTGCATTAGAACTTTGTTCTGTTTTTCTTTCAGATATACTCTGCAGACCTGAAAAATAATAATTAAAAATCTGACAATGTAATATGTGCTCATATAGTGGCTGACAGTTTTGGTATTCAGTTTTGTTATTCACACTGAGGGAAAAAACCTCTCAGTCTAGCATACAAATATGCATTAACATCAGTGGGACTACTCTCATCAGTAAATTTGTATGCTTATGTTGCTGATGTATCTGCTGATTCAGTTTTTACTTGGTGATCCCACTGACGAATGCATTATTTGCCATATTTGGGGTAATGCAATGCTAATTAAATCAGTGAATACAGTTACTGGACGAAATGGTGAATTATGTCCTGATTTCAGACCCAGGGAATTCCAAGAAATTTAATAGCAAGCCCTGCTTTTTTTCTTTTTTTTTTTTTTGCATTTTTGCAGAGAACACAAACATATATTCTAGTTGATTATTTTATTTTACTTTATTTTATTTTGTTTTGTTTTGTTTTGTCTTGTTTCATTTTGTTTTCTTCTGTTTTGTTTTATTTTAACCTAACAGCATCTTGCTGGGTACAAACACTGACAGCTCTAGGCAGATGAAGCGAGACCATGAGCAAAATACAAATTGCTGGAATGGTTAGTGGACAGCTAGAGTAGGACTACAGTGATATGCAACCTGAGGGGGAAATTAGGTAGCTGTTCATCTCAGCTTCTTCCTACTCTGGTGTGAGAACTGTTTTTTTGTCTCAGCTGTAGATTGAACTGATTGCCCACTGCTTTTCTATGTGTGTGTTATATCATAGAATCACAGAACAGTTTGGGTTAGAAGGGACCTTTAAAGGCCATCCAGTCCAACCCCCCTGCAATGAGCAGGAACATCTTGCACTAGATCAGGTTGCTCAGAGCCCCCTCCAACCTGACCTTGAGTGTTTCCAAGGATGGGGCATCTCCCACCTCTGTGGGCAACCTGTGCCAGTGTTTCACCACCCTCAAAGTTGAAAATTTCTTCCTTATTTCTAGTCTAAATATACCCTCTTTTAGTTTAAAACCATTATGCCTCGTCCTATCAAATACGTATATATGTCCTATCATGTATATATATAAAATATATGTATGTACCATGTATATATAGTCCTATCCTATATGTGTGTATATATATGTATATACACATGTACATGACTGTATATTTACATAATTATGTATATAATTTCTACAATTATTGTAAGGAAAGGAGATGTTTTGTTTTTGTCCAAATGTTGCATTTTTTTTGCCTGCTCTGTTAATCCTAGGTTGATAATGGAACACAGATCACTCTTCTTGTGCAGATCAATGTATTTATTTCTGGGTATATTTTTTAAAATTCAAGCCCTTTTTAAAATTAATGAAGTATATTTTACACACATAAGATATCATGATTATTTTAAACTGATTGTTCTGTTTGAATCCATGCATTCTAGAACTAAACCATAAATCTGTTCTTTCTAAAATTAATCTTTGTCTTGAACATTTAAAGCTTCCAAGGTTCATGAGTGCAGGAGTACTTCTGAGAGTTCAATTCTGAATAAAATGAGAGTCATTTTTATGCCAAGTATCAGTCATACATGCTTTTTTTACATATAATCATGACATCTTTACTTTTTGCCTAATTTTTAGCTCAAGAATGTTATGCTGGTGTTAATGATGTGGGTGCTACGTGTGTTTTAATCCTTAACATTACCTGATGTAAGTGGAAATGACACAAAAGTAGGTATTGATATGTTTTGGTATGAAAGTGAGCTGGAATAAGAATAAAATGTAGAAAATACAGAATAAACAGAATGTTCAATCTTTCTGAACCTAGATTAAATATTAAAAAAGGGTTTATATTATTTATTTTGATATAAAATCTTCTTGTCTGCATATAAAGTATTAAGTTTTTTAGGAATGGTGCTTTGTATTATGCAAGAGCTAAAGGCCGTATATAGTGATCTGACAAATGTATCATTGTGACAGTCTGCTGCAAGCTTGAATATAAATCTCTAAACGGACAACTACTGATTTTATTTTTTTCCTAAACAGTAGATCCATATGGACTTGTGAAATGTGAATGTTGGTTTGTTTGGGTTGTTTGTGTGGTAAGGTTTCTCTGGCTGTTTTATTTATTTATTTAAAACTGAATATACCTTTGCTTTTTTTTAATCCAGATGACACTGAATATTTAGAATGTATTTAGCTACAAGTGGTACTTCTTATGTATACATGCCTTATTTATAATTTTTTAATGTGTTTATTGAAGGTTGATGATGGGAAATGACACAAAATATAAAATTTTTCAAAGACCTCTCTTTGTGCATCTCTACAAGTAGCTTTGTTGCAGTTGGTCATGTAGGGTCAATGTTTTTGTTTCTCTTCTGAATAATCTGAGCTCATTTTATGAAGTACTTTCTGCCTGTCTCACAAGCATTATTCTTGACTTACTATCTTGAAAAGTCTCATTTATTGCTTCCGATTATTGATGTCCCTCCAAAAAAATGGTTTTCATTTTCTGGTATCTCACTACATGCCTGCACAGACCCCACCTTTTCAGCTAATTTGTCATGAATGTCTCTTCATTTCTATGGCAGGTGGGTTCTGGCATCAATTCTTCTTTAGTTCTTCCATTTCCAGTCAATAAAATTTCCTTCTACTTTCTAATTATTCCTTAATTTGATCAGACTGCTCTGTCACATGTAACAGGTAATGAGAGGTCAGATGTAGTGGGATGTTGAGCAGTTGTTTTTATTTTGCAGAAACCAGGAGGACAGTAGGTAACTGAGGAGTCTGGCACAGCTCTGCAATAGCCAACCTCTGTTCTTGTTCTGCTGCTGCTATGGTGCTTCTCTCAATCCCCCACTCCTGTTTGTCTTAATATGTCAGGTCTTAATTCTCATTTTAAAACTTTCAAGACATGAAAGATCTCTGCTTATGTGATTAGATTGCACTTAGCAAAATGAAATCATAATGCATTAATAAATAAATAATTAATCATGACAAATTACATAGCCGCCGCATTTCTCTTTTCCATTCCCTTTCCTTAGGGGTTATGTTCTTCTGAGCAGATGATGGATAGCTTGTCGGCTTGTTCGGTTTGTTGTATGCTGTCACAAAGCGTGAACTGGATGCCTTTGACAGTATTTTATGTTTTGCTGTGGCATCAGCTGTCAAGAAGGGGGGCATGGGAGAGATACCCAATGATTACTCACTAGGTCATGCACCTGCGAGCTCATTTTCTGAGAAAAAAATTGTCTTTGGTTAGTCCTACAATGTGTCTTTAAATGTTGTCCCTGAAGTAAGTTTGTAAGATTCTGCATGCAGAATGTTTGTACCTTGCCAGTGTTTTGGTTCTATCTTGTAGATAACTAAAGGATTAATATTTTTTTTCTGGTTTCTGAAAAAAGAGATGTGTTTTACTCAAAACAAGAATTGTTTGAAACTTAGGGTTTTTTTATTTCATGACTCTCAAAAAAAATCTCTTGAAAATGTTTCCAGTGATCAGAAGCCTGAAGATCTGAAATAAAAAGATACTATGTATGCTGATATGAAAAGGTGATTTTTGTTTGACAGCTCTGCAAGCATCAATCAATGTTCCAATTGTTGGATTGATGCTTTGAAAAAAAAATCATGAAGTAATTTGTTTACATATGATTCTGCTGATACGAGTTTACAACTGCAAAATGCTAGCCAGATGTGGACTCGTAAAAAATACAGAAACTACGTACACCACAAAGCTGCTTTTGTGCCAAAGTGCCAGATTATGTCAAGAAATCACTCAAAAGACCTCCAAGACATTAAAGACTTAAAGTTTGTTACTGAGATTTGATAATGACATTAAGAATAAATAAATTGTTCTTGTACTACAGCTGAGGAAGAGGCTTAGTAAGATTATGATATAACAAAGATTTTCCTGAAAGTCAGTATTAGAATCAAAGTTAAAAGCGTGTTCATTAAATTAGCATCAACGCCTTCAACATTGTTACCTCAGTTTACGTAAACCTGGGTCACAGCTCTGGTTTCTTTCCTGTTTCATTTTCGGAACCATTGTTATGTGAGTAAAGAGTTTAGAGGGACTGATTGAAGTAGAATGCAACTCTTGTATAGTGTTGTTGGATCCTCAAAGTGCCAAAATTACTTAACCTTGCTTTTGGGTGGCATGTTTTAATGGTGAAGAAAATATTTATAAAATGACGGTCAGATTTTCAGCTGGTATACACTGGAACACCGTAACAGTGGCTTCAGTGAAAATATGTCCACTTGGTGGAGATTTGGCCATTAGTCTACAGAATATTTGTACCAAGAAAGCAGTTGCTTTTTAGATGAGAAACTGTGTTGTTACACAACTGCTGTTTGTTGGTATGCATATAATAATATGTATTTTATTTGTTTTTATCATGCCCAGGCTCATCTTGTTAGCTGAAATTGAGTTTTCTCTCCCTTCATGTATAGTAAATAATATAATTGAATCCAAACACATTTGCTGCTAAAGATGACTAGGGTGATGAAAATTGTGTGGTGACACTGTACATGAGACAGAATGATACTCTTGAATATGGAGCTAAGTATTGCCTGTTGACTGTGAACATCTTATCACTGGAAAGCAAGTTGTTGTCACTCTCAGCTGGCTCATTTATGTGACCCTTCATTACCGTTTCATGAGAGCTGGATCTGTCTATGTTAATATTTTAGTTCAGATCAGAAATGCCCTTTGGAAGAAAATGCTGTTTGGCCCAAGTTGCTGCACTGTACTTTGCTGAGCCAAACCAGACAGTGCCCTCCCACAGCCCACCTCACCCCCATCAACCATTAATGGGCATTGAGGCTACAGCACAGACGAGATGTAGCAGAAAAGAAAATCTCCAAACCCCGTACCATAGGAATGTCACATCCCCACCACCAATTGCTTCAATATACAGACCTCCTTCCACTGCACTGCACTGCACTGCTGGCTGATATCGGTGAAGCCACTGAAATTGGTATGTTAGAAAAGCAAAGTAATGAGTTTCTCACTTAGGATGTCTTCTGTTGCTTTGTACAGTTATATGTTTTTTAAAGATATGAAAAAAAAAAAAGGCCACAAGGTCTTTCCTTCCTTCTTTTTTGAAACAATTACTGAAATGGGTTGTTAGCAGATTTGGACCCTTATTTCCCCGGAGTGCATCCTGAATTGATGCAGATTGTCAGAGCACAATTGGATTTAGCTGGTGCTAAGCTCCTGACACTCAGTTTCGCTTTCCTTCATTTATTAAATGTGAAAGTTAAATACATGTAGAAAAGCCTGTAAGACTGGGACTGGTTTGTTGTATTTCACTATGTGATACAACTCATTCTTAAAGCCTTATTTTAAATCCAGTTTCATATTTTTATATCCTCCTCCTTACCCTAGGAAATGCAGTACTCTGTATCCTCACACCCTGAGTTAAGTTGAAAGTGGCTGTTTAAAATCCGGTATGACTTCAGAGGTCTTTATAATGCCTTCTTAACTGTTTTTGTTCCTGATGTACTTTTTTCACTCCGTAGCAGTTGTTTTATCTGTGTCTGTGTCTCCTTAATACATTAGTCTCTTCCTTTTATGCGGAATGATCTATATAAAAGCCCTTAGAAGTCTCAAACTCAGCAGCTTCTCTGATTGTAAAAGTTCTGTTTATGCAGTGTTTACTCATTCAGGAAGGATTATGGCCCATATTTAAATATGGGAAGCTAAAGTAACTAAAATTTAGTAGAGTTTACACCATTAGGTTAGATATATATAAGCTAATAAGATGTCTTAAACCATAGGGTGGGTATATATAAGGTGATGAGATTTCTTTGTTCATCCCATGCCAGTTGTTCTCCTCAACTTTACTGCCTCTTCCTGTGGTTTTATGTAATCACAAAGTAAATTAAAAACAGGGAGACCTTTGGCAAGCACATGATTATAAAAACATGTTTCTGTTTGGACACTGTAGAACACTCAAAGAGCTGCTGTATTGGGTGAATAAAGCAGTGTATACAGATAATTCAGATGAATCCTGAGACTACTCAGAGTATGGAAGCAGTCAAAAAAAATACACAGCAGCTTAATTTTACTGTGTTCCCAAAGATCCTTTTTAGTCTTTTATTGCTTCAAAGGTATTTTGAGTCTTATGAAGTGATTTGTAAGGGTGGTGGTTTTTTTCATTTGCTTAAAGAATCTGAAGTATTAAGTCCTGGCTTCTAATTCTGTGTTCTATTTATTGCATTAGACTGACAAAATACGTCAGAGAGAAAGAGCGGCTGAACGCTGCAGGGTTGCAGTGTTCTGAACACGAAGGATGAATTCAGTTCCCCGTGCAGTGAAGGAGTTTTGTCGTTAACTTCAGGGAGGCCAGGGTTCACCCCGAGAGTGGAATTCAGCTTGGCATCTCGGAAGCGCAGGACTGGGCATTTGTGTTTAGTTCCTCATAGTTTGAATGCTATGGACGAAATAAAAGCAATATTTTTTTCCTCTTGTAAAGATACAGGCAAAGTCTCTGTTTATAGCAACAAATAGCAATGTCTTCAGAGAGAGAAGGAGAATATCTCTTTGTACAGGCAGGAAGCTTTGAACTTTCACCATTCTGGTACCCTATAGCCCCTTCATCTTTAAGAGAGACGAGTTTTATTCATATTCCCTCTATATAACCTAGAAAACAACACTAAGCCAAGCTTAATTAATAGTTGAGGTACAAGACCTATGATGATGCCAGGCTGTAGAATGCAATTTCTATTTTGCTTTTATGGTCTGTTTCTGAGAAGGCGTAATGCAGTTGCATGTGGGACAGATGTTTCGTCTGTTGGAGAGAGGGGACTTCTTCCTTGGGTAGCTGAATTTTAGAAAATATCTGCCCTCTTCCTCTTTGGTGCAACCTTTGGCCAAAACCACCACCATCAACAACAAAAAGAAAGGTTGTGGAAATGTCATTATTTTTAGTCTGCAAGACTCGACCATGAGATGGTTAGAATATTGACAAGGAGCAGGGGCTGTCACATCTGCACCAGGTCAGGTGATGAAACAGACCTTGTCTCATCATCATTTTACTCACGTTTCCCACTTATTGATTGTATTCCCCTCACATGTGGTGTCTCTTGGATTTCTGTTGCCAGAGATACGTTTAGATAGATTAAACCAACCTGCTGTTCATTAATATTTCATTTATGTGGGGGATTAGATTAGAATCCATTAGCCAAATCCAATGTATTATTTTAATATTTATTAAAACAGCCTAAATTTAAAAAAAAATATTGTCTATCATATATATATGTTCTCTATATATGATCTATATAATACCTAGGCAATGATTTTATAATATACAATTATTAATAATATACATATGTATGTACTATATAGAGAGATATACGTTAGTTTAGTAAAAAAAAAATTCCATAGTATATTAAAAAAATAATTAAATAAAAATTAATAAGAAAAGCAGCTTTACTTCCAATTCTTGTGCTGCACTAACTCTGCATTGTTTGTGGTTACTAAATTTCAGCTTCTAAAAGGACCCTTTCTTTATTTGTAACAAAGGGTGTTATATCAGACCAGGGCAGGAAACAGCTTTTTGCTTGAGAAATCCAACTCCTAATCTAGCTAGTTCATGTCATTCCTTTAATAAAATTATCAAGCTTTGTCTTAAAAGATCTGGGCTTTTTGCTCATGTCTCCTACCAGAAGGCCATTCTAAGACCTTCTGCTCTAAAAGACACCTCCTGATTACCTGATATAATTTATTCTGAAGTAGTTCATACCCATTTGTTATTGTGCCAGTGCCATCCTTATGCTTACATATGCTTTCAAGGGCTGGGCTTGCTTTCTGACTCTGCCTCATTTCTCTAGACTGTATTACTCAAATTCTTTGTCTCCTTTCAGAAGACAGGTTTTCTGTTCTTCACCAGGTATTTTAGTGGCTGTTCTCAGCACTTTGTCCACTTGCAATTCATCTCTTTGGCATAATGGACAAGACAAACACACAATATCCCAGACAAAGTGTCATGAAATCTTTATTTTATTGTATTAATGTACATCTATTTTTGCTGGAGAAATCTGTGCTTTCCAATTTACTGTGTCTAGGGAGAGGACAGAAGGAATTGCTGTTAATGGACAATATACACATTGTGAGAAAATTCATAAGAACATTTGAGTAGGTGATCTACGTAAAATTAATGTGATATCATCCATTTCTGAATTAACTGAGTTTTCAGACTACAAGTAATATAAATTATAATGGGAATTGGCAAAATAGTTAAGAAATTGCAGAAATCATGAGGTAGGAGAGAGAACATTTTTGCATGAGTTGGTCTGTTTCTAGTTCTTTTCCTTCTCACTTAACCCAGCTACTGCTTAGGATTCACTGACTTGTAAGATGCTTTAGTGACTGGCAAGGCATTGAAGTGGTGGTACCCTGGCAAACTGAAGACAAAGTTCAGTAAATTATTCCAGAACGGCATTTCCAGACAGTCGTTTGATAGGTTTTGTTTGGTTTTGTTAACACCTAATTAAAATATTTTATAGAAAGAAGTCTTCATTAAAGATCAAGCATTTCTCTATAGCTAGTTTAATTTGAGTGCCACTATGATATCCTTTGAAATGCTAACAAAACTTAGAGCAAAGTGAAGGAAGACCAGAGTTGGTATGTGTAATATTGTCATCATTACTTTCTAAGTGGGTGTTTTGTTGATATTTAATTCCTGATATTTCCATAAAAATACAACATACTCATTTAAAAATAATACTACTTCTGGGGTTTTTTTTAAAACAGGAATTCTTTCCAATTGGAGGACCTACTTTGAACTCACCTGTAAAAACTAATAATAAATATTAAAAAAACAGGAGGTGCTGTAATTACTAAGTTCATTCTGTTTTTAATTTTACTTAGGTTCTTACACTGTGCATAGCTCTACAAAATCTGAAAGTCTCCAGAACCACTCTAATCAACAGTATCTTTCATATATTATGCCTTTTTACCATCTTCCCAGGAAAAAAACCCTGGAGTACTATATGGGTGCTTACACTGGGGATTATTCCATTCTAGAGTACATGCTGGTATGTTTTGATATTAGAGGAAGCAAGGCATAACCCAACGCTTATCCTTCCCAACTTGTCAGATGCACAAATACTGCTACTGGCAATAGGTTGCAATATATAATATGGGTGTCTTCTGAGTTTTATAGAGATAAATAACTTGTTGAAAAATTATGAGTGCGTACTGAAGAGTCTATGACTCTGCATTGTATTAACTCTTTTTTGTTGAGCTATAATAGAAGCTTAATTCCATCTTCTCTTCTTGACATTTTTATTCTCATTTCCTTCTCCTGAGCATTTCTTATTTTAATGAGCTTTTACTGTGCTGCTCTAGCTATCAGCATGTGGCGGCTAAGCCAGTCAGCAGACAGCGTATGGCATTGCCAATTAATTTACTTGATTTGACACAGGCACAACAGTATGCTAGACTTCAGTGACTTCTTCAGAGAATTATTTATAGAAGTGTCTGGGACATAGTATCAGATATCTAATGGGGAGTAGAGAAGTTGTTCACTTAAAGAAAAAAGTACATGACATTTTATCATTTATGCTTTTAATTAAGAGTGTAAAATATCTACTCTATAAAATTTTCTTCCAGCAATCTTAGATGTTGAAATTATTTGATTTCATTATTGTTCCATATGCTAAATATTGTATTTTAATACTTTGGTTTTTATGCACCATTGAATGCACATTACATGAACAGTTCTGATTATCCAGTAAATTTTAAATCTGTTATGATACGAAATACAAACGTTACTTTCAAAGCAAGACTTCGTAACTGATTTATATATACAAGATCCAGCAGAGCATCACTTAAAGTAATGACCTATCCAATTGGAAATGCCACTATATAATAGCTATTCTATGTTAAATTTTAAGACTTTTTTTCTTTTGTTCCCGTGCTTTGAATAAAAATAATGTATTTCCTCTGCATGTGTAAATCCTTGTTTTGATAAAAATGAACGAAGTCTATTCAGTTTGTAATATTTTTCTCATTTGTAATGCTTTACCTTTCAAATGATATAGTTAATAAATAAATAGAACACTTCCAAATCAGCTAGTGGATGTTTTGAAACAGAATACAATTTATTACAATATTTGCAACTAATCTGATAAAATTGGTACTCTGGATTATATGTGCAAACTCTATTTAAACATACAGTTTGCAGATACACACTCCTATAATCCACGTACGTATCTCACAGTGTGCTCTAACAGTGTAAGTGGATAGAAGTCTATCCTTTGAGCTCTGATTTATTTACTTAACCTCTATAGAGAGGTTGGATAAAACACTCCCCAGTTGCCCTAGTTCTCAGAATTTTCCTGTTACTCTATTCTAACTATTTTCTAATCAACTGTGAAGTTTTTTTTGGATGACTGTTTTGAGTTGGATGCTTTCCTGTGGTTTTCTGTGGAAAGCCTAAGTATCTAAATTCAGATTTCTGATTCCACTCTGAGGACCAGTTACCTTGGAGACAGTGTTCAGTTTGGAGCCACTCTAGTTTTTCCCTTGCTCTGGCCTTTTGTTCATGCTGAACTTTGCATGAGAGAAGTAGATGGCTTAAAACACACATCTCAATTTGAAAGATTGAAGTTCAAGTTACTACCAGAATAGTTCTTCAAATTACAATATTTGGGAATTATATAGAAAATATGTATGTGTGTGTGTCCGTGTATATATATGTGTGTGTGTGTATACACACACACACACATATAACCCAGTGCAAAAATCTAATTCTTAAAATAAAAAACACCATTCCTTCTTAATCCAATGTAAAATGAGATGGGAATACAACTTTCCAATGACAGTTGAGAATGTGTGACATTCTGTGTCATTGAACATAAGCTGGAAGGAATGTAATCTTGAAAAAATTAGCAAAAACATAAATCATAAAGAAGGCTAGTTTGTACCTTCAATACAGTTTCTATGATAGCCGATTAACATGGCTACAGATGGAAGCATCTGCGTCTACACATATACACAAAAATATGCACTTGCAAACGTACTGTCCCTATACACCTACTTTTAAATACCATAATATTTGATTGCAAATGTGTATTTCATTCATAACAATAATTAGTTGGTGTTATCTTTAAAGAAATCAATGAGCCAACTTCATTAAACAGTATGTGGAAGTGTAATACATTCCACACACTAAAAGAAGATTAATGAACTGCTGAGAAGCTCCCTTCTGTTCTACCCAGCATATGTGTAGCTGCCACATCAGGGAAGAGCAGCTGACATATTTTCAGATATAGTAAATAGCTCTCAGGCTTTTCAAATAAAGTTGTACTCTGCCTTGTATGCAGGCCAGGGCCTATACATTGAATAAATCATCAGAAGTGTGTTCCAGTTCTTTTAAAGAGAGCACACTAGTGCTCTCTATTTTTTATTGATTGCATTTGCAGAGGAAAATTGAATCCATTCCTTGTCAAGGACCCTAAACCTCATGTCATAAAGAAGAGGGAAAAAAGGAAAAGATGGATGGACTTCAGTGGAATTAACCAGAAAGAATGATGTTTCCTATTGTGCGATGATAAATTATTTTTTTCATCTTGCCAATATCAAGTGAAAGGTAGCAGTTGAAGTACTTTGAAGTAGTAATCTTCAAAGACTTCTTTTAGCAGAATTGGAAATAAGCTTATTGGACAGTTGTCTCCAACTAGATGTTCTGCCAATTATCAGTCAAAAGCTCTTTCCTGTACAGAAGTTAACTCAAAAAGACAGACAAGTGTTTCTAGGATTTACAGCATCTCAGTAGGTGTGGCTATAACACCTCTAAATATTTTATTTTAGTAAATTGCATTTTTTTTTTAATAAAGGAAAAATAAATGAAATTCTCGCTATATTCATGAAGTCAATATAAATCCATGTCTCTCAAATTAGGATCTTCTGACAGGTGCCATGGTCTCTACTGTGAGCTAGTGAAAGTAGCACTGCATTGATTTTACTGTGTAAATTGAGAATCATGATATTTTAGTATGAACCGTTCAAAGAATAGTTTTGTTGCTATTTATGAGTGGTTTTGCTTGCTTTTCTTTGGTTGGCAAGTTTCAAATCCATTGCTGTAGGCTTTAAACCAGAATTTAGGTATTGGTTTGAAATTGCCTGTTACAAGAGGTATTGAATTAAAAGGAAAAACTAGAGGGACTTGATTTACAGCTTCCATTTTGAAGTCCAGAGTGTATTCTTAAGCAGAAATAAAAGAGCAATATGAGTTATGGAAAAACACTAAAAGAAATAAATGATTAAAGGTAAAACTCCCAGCATCTTTTTCCTTGTTTACTGATTACTAGATTAGTTAACGTAAATGTGGGTGCATTCTATATCAAGTATACTTGTACATGGAATGAAAACAAACAAACAAAAAACCCTGAATGAAGGAAGGAAATTTGAATTGCAAATAGCAAATTGCTCCAGAAGTAATTGTTTTAATAATTGTACAACAGCTATTTACATATCAGTCCCACCAAATAAACTCAGTGTGTCTGTACCAAGCACAAATTATTGTTGTCATAATGAGAAAGTGAATTATGAGGAAGGTGATGTAAGTTGAATTACATGTGTGCTGTTAAAATTTATTCCTGAGAATAAAGACTCAGCACTTAACTATGAATTTCTGGAGTGCAGGAAGGTATGTTTTTCAGTATCTGAGAAAAGATATGTTACTCACTGTTAGTAGCCTTTTCCCAGATTTATTTTATTTTACTTCTGTTGGGATGCTCTGTTCTTGTTTCTCATCTTAAATTCCACTTTTTTTTTTTT
Source organism: Charadrius vociferus (assembly GCF_000708025.1). NCBI lineage: Eukaryota > Metazoa > Chordata > Aves > Charadriiformes > Charadriidae > Charadrius > Charadrius vociferus. The sequence continues at coordinate 2,818,960 of NW_009647856.1, read as the reverse complement.
TTAATCCCAATTTCATGTGTTGGTTTGTTGGTTTTTTGTTGGGTTGTTTTTTTTTTCCTTGCTGCCAAGTTCTTGCATGTTTTTAGGGTGCTGTATTTGTCTCTGGGAGAAGATTGTAGAGGAGGATGAGGAGGAGGAAAGGGAAAGTGGTACGTAAATAAGATCATAAAACTCTTCACTCTGACTATAAAGCATCACTTCTCCACAAATACTGTAAATAAGATCTAGTAAACTATATTTCTTGCTTTATAGCCTAATCTCAACAAGTCTAATAAAAAGCTGAAATTATTAATTCCAATATACCCATTCAATACTTCAGTACTTCGTCATTTTACTATTTGTAGATTGTCTCCTTAGTTTCTCCTTTTTTTTTTTTTTTTTGTATGTGCATGTATTATATATATATATGACTATGTATGTGCAGAGGTGTGTGAAAACATAGGTTTGACATATATATATATATATAGGTTGACATATATATATAAAACTGCAATATATTTTTGGGTGATGTTACATAGACACTCTTTGCAACAGTATTTGTAAATGTACATTAATGCGTTTAATATACCTTTATTGAATACAGTTTATTCATTAGCAAGCTTATTGCCTGAAAGAAACCTTCTCTTTAGAAATATTGTATCACATTTCATATGCGAAGAGTTCTTTTCATGGGGTGTAGAGCCACCAATTTAGAAAAGAACTTATTAGCATGATTAACTGATTTAAACTGATTACAAGTTTTGCTGAATAGGGATGTCAGTGGTCTGACCAAGGTGGTAAAGTAACTGACAGATTTGGGGGTAGAGGCTGCAGCAATTTTGTCAGGTCGCAAGTCCAAAGAAATGCCTTGGTTTATATTGTTATGGGGCTTGGAAATTTATAGAGGACCCTGAAACCTAAATGCTTTATCAGCTGCAAAAAGGTAAGAACTATTGTCTTCCATGTGCCTCAAGTAAGTGTCGTAAGCTCCAGTGCCCTAAATGCCACCAGGAACCACTGGCATAGGCTTCCACTGGGCCAAGTACTCTGTACATCAGATGAAGAAACAGTATTGTGAAAAATAAAAATTCGAGCATGAAAGGAAATTCTTGTCTAAGTAAATGGCAGAGCTTCTAATGACTTCATGGAGCCACTTCTGGAAGTAAGTTTAGTTGAGAAACAAAGTTTAGTTGAGAAAGTCTGTACTTAATGCTTAATTACACAGTTGATCAAACTGGATCTGAAAGAGATAATTGAACAGTAACCATTTTTAAATGATAATTATCTTCTCATGGTGCTTCAGGGAATTATTCCTCTTTCTTAAGTAAACATAGATATATTTATAAATATCTACTTGACAAAGAGACAAGTATATAGTACCTGCTTACAGGGAATCTCAAGAGTTGGAAATTTAATTTGATATTTCTATAAAAAGCTATATCTTCAGAGAGTAATATTATCTTAAAACTACTTTGAAAAAAAAAGACAACAGATAAACCTTTCTGCAAAACACATGGTGCAACAATTTTCTCCTTAACCTTTACAAATAAGCCTATAGAATTAAATGTTTTGATCTCATTTCTCCAGTACCTGTCAACAACCTCACTTTGGAAATGGGCTGTCAAATGTTAACTTTCAACCTGTTCTTATTTTTATTGTTTCTTTTTTTCACAGTAGCAGAGGGCTAGAATGTAGACCTATGTACTAAATTTTGTACTGTGATGCCATTCATGTGCCTGAAACATGAACTGTTTTTACTTCAGCTTCACTTGCCCATTTGCAAGAGAACTTGGATTTTCTTTCCTGTGCACAATATCACAGTGTAAGCAGGATCTGTATTACAGTGTTGACCTTCATAGGATTTATACCTACATCTTTAGCTGTTTTCAAATGTTTTTCCCTCTCTAATTCCCTTTGCAGCCTTGGCTTGCTGATCCAGATTTTTCACATTTAGAAACATTACTTACAAAGCCATTAAGCAACACAGAAGAAAGAATTAGTCACCAAACCAACAAAAAGCCCTTGCTCCTTCTAATTAACTGCATAGCTGCTATTGACTAACATTATTAATATTGGAGGGGGGGTGGGGGTGGGGGGGATAATGAGATATTTCCAGCTGATTAAATGAGGTGAAAAGCATGATTTATCAAAGTTATACCATAAGATACTCTGTAGTGCAATAAAATTTCATTGACTACTAACCATAGTCAATTAACTATTACCGCAGCAGTGTTCATCAATTTTAGAGTAAGTCTCCCAACATATCTTTTTTTTTGAAAAAGGCATAGAACATATTGATATATTATATATTTGATTGGTTATATGATATATCTGATTGACTAAAATAAGCTTTGGCAGAGGACAACTTTGTGAATATAAGTTTCTGTATAACTGACCACATAGCGTTTAGATGAAATGTGAATTTCCTTTTTGAAGTTCATTGTGGAACTGACCCAACTCATAAATACTAATGTTCACATTGCTGATCTTTTTGTAAGTGATCACATCTATGAACACTAAGATCATTTTAGCAGGCAATAATGAATACTACTGTGCATGCGGCCCCACCTTAATGTTACAATTCAAATAACTCATCATTGTCTTTTTCCCATATAATCCTCTTAGAGCATCCATTTGGGAAGGGACATCTTTGTTACCTTTATAAGAGACCCACCTACTTTCGTTGACATCATTCTGGGTATTCTTATTGCAGTGTATCGTAGTTAGTAGAAACATCAAATTTATATGCTTGCATTTATTTTTCTATAACTGGGAAGTGCAATTGGAGTGATATCTCAGAAATAAAGTATTTGTAGAAGATATTGGGTATGCAAATAAACCAACAGTCATTGCATACAAATAATGCAAAGGGAAGAAGAGAGCAGGAGGAACTTAAATTCCCAAGGAAGAGGAGTGTTTCTTTAAATGTACTCTATTGATTAGTTAAATGAAATGTTATTACTTTCTGCAGTAGTTCAGTTTGCTTTTTGTAGTCATTGTTTGTGTTAGGATGTAACTTTGTAACACCAAATATGTTTTATCTTTGACAGCAACGATAGTGTTAAATGAACTCAACTGGACTGCAGCATTGGATGATGTATTCAAGCGGAACAGAGAAGAAGACCCTACTTTATTATGGCAGGTTTTTGGCAGTGCAACTGGCCTCGCTAGGTATTACCCAGGTAACTGAAGTCTCCTAAAGAACTGTCCTATGTCTCATATTGCCTTAAAAATATTCTGAATTATTTACAAGCAATAAAAGATAACCAAAGATGACTTTCTTACATAGATGAGGTTTCTGTATATTAGAAGTAACTCAAAGACTGTGAAATTATTCTGGCATAAAGCAACTATGAAGGGGAAAAAACTGGAAGTGAAATATGTAACTAGTATTTTTTACAGTAAGAGGAACAGAAGATGATGTCCTTTGAAAAGCTGAATAGTTAAATATTATTTTTGTATTGTATTCTATGTGTTGTGTAGAGAATCAGTTGAATATTTGCCAGTGAGATTTTTGTACCTTTCTAGTTTTAAAAGTAGTTACTCACTGACTAGACAGATAAATGAATACAATTTGATTATTTCAACCAACCTCTGTTCCACCTGTTGAAGATTCCATTACTGGATCACAGTAATTAATTTAAATGGATGCATATTTTACTGAATTTAGGTGATCAGTAGCCTTATTTTGATTTTTGATGTGTACTAGCTGATGGAAAGGCTTGCTTTATGGCAAGGCATACTGCCTGTGCTGCTGTTCTCATTAAGCAATGCTGTTATCAATGACAGAATAACATGTCGACTACAGGAAAGACAGTTGTGTGCAGTGTCTTATCTCTTGTCTACAACTGGTTAAGGAAGCCATCTGAGGTCCTTTGAAATCCTCTCTTTTCTGTTTATATAAGACTGTGTTTCTGAGGGTGAGGGGGATTATTCTAAAGCTGTTACTGTATCATTAGCAAAATTGCTAGCACAGGCAGAGAAATTGCCTCAGGCTACTTTACAGGAAGAAATATTTCATAACATTTGAAGCTGTTTGTTTTGTCATGCTAGGTGCCAGTGAAATAAATACAGTGGGATGTTGCAGAAAAAAAAATAAATATTGAATATGCTAATTGCATATCTCTCTTATTTCCAAGTGTTGTGTTTCAATGCTTTTGGGATCTATTAGTACTGTGTTTGGGGTCACCATTTGTCACCGCTTACTATATAGTGATGTTTTCCAAGTGCTGAAAAAGAACTGTTTCTTAAATACATCTCTGTGGCGATATCTAGGAAATTAATTTTCAAGTGTAAGAGTATCCTATATACTGAAAAATATATTCTTATGTCTAGCTAACCTGCCTCCTCCAGTTGTTTACCAACACAACACAGGAGCCTCAGAATCACTATGTATTCTTCCTGAAGGCACCTCTGTAAAATGGGAGAAGCTTGTTTTCCCTATTTTTCAGGTGGATATGGTGCTTGTATATACTCCAGCTAAACACAAATTTATGTTTAGTATAACACTCAGATCTTCACACCTCCTGCTTATTCCATAGCTAAGTGCTTAAGTCCTTATTAGCTGTCTAGTGTTGTCAGAACTTAAAAAATTCCTGGGTAATTCCCTAATTCTTAAATTTTACACACACTCCAGTAACCTGGAGCAGCCTGAGAGTCCTTAAGTTGTCTGTGTGTTGTTCTGTGCATCTTCTCCTTTCCACTTCCTTCCATTTATAGCTCAAATCAGTAAGCCCTTTGGGTTTTAGATTTTTAGAATAAGCCTTTGCACAAGTTTGTCCATCTTTCTCCTTTTGTAAACTCTGTCTAGTTTGCAGAGGCCTATCTGACACACACAAATGTTCTGAAAATGAAATTAAGTTTCATATACTGGAATGGATGTTTTTCACATTTGCTTTTTGAAAACGATATAAGTTGTAAAACCTTGCTTCCTTCTATTGGCCTTAGGTAAGCCTGCTTCAAAGAGATTAATTTCTCCATAGTGATGATATTTGTGAAAGTATTTGGAAGTCTCAAAACCCAAAATTAAAATGCATAGATAAGTCTGCTCATTATTAGCTGAACTGTATCCACTCAGTCTTTCCTCCCTTAAAAGAAATCAGTCTTTGGTACCTCTAAGCTATAGAGGGAGTCTTCAGTCACAGCTTTCTTGAACTAATGTTTTTGTCTGATAGTATCCCACTGCTTTGAGTAATGGGCTATATGGTACATCACTTCTGTCCTAAGTAGGCTCTTGGGCTGTCCTTGTCACCATAGTAACCAGCAACATGAAAGAATCTACGAGCGACCCCATGGGTGGAAAGCATGTGTGAAATATTAGATTTTTTCTATTACATATATCTCCTTGTTACCTACATATATTCTAGTTTTGTACTGTTGTACACTCCTCTAGCATCACGTATATGATTTCATATAATTTTCAGCTGTGTTTTGTCTGTCTCTTCAGTACATTTGTGTTCCCTTGTCTCTATGAAGAAAACAAGGCAGCTTCCTTCTGACTATAACCTAGGTAGAGACACATGGCATTTAGACCAGTTCCTTTCCTCAGACCTTCTTCTTTATACACTATAATAGATGGTATTAGACTTAAATACAATAGTAATTAGATGCAGTAGAATAAGAATAGGAAACTGTGTTTTACAAAAATAGCTAACAGCATCAGGTAGAGGGAGTAACAGTACCAAAGTGTTCACTTCCTTTAATGTTATGATGTAATTAGTCCCTCAAATGTCCCTTATGCAAAATGTCATTTTTACTGAGGAGAAAACCACATTCTGTGTGGTGTTACCTTTGGTTTTGTTTTGAAGAAGAAGAAAATAAGTAACCAAGGCAAGCCAGATTTAGGAAGATACTTGTGTAGATGGATAGATCCAGATGTGCAAGACAGCTAAGTATTAGAAATATATACATAAACACACATATATGTAGATATTTGCAGTGATAGCAGAACCAGTGCCAGGCATAAAAAGGAACTGTATGGCAACATTCTATGTTTACCTTACAGTGTGTCCCAGTATAAATGTTAGAGATTGCATTGAGGTCAACTTCTCTATCGATTAATACATTACTTGCTTCATTTTGTTTATTAACTATTTTTCCCTAGAATATACCCAGTTCAGCTCTCGTTTTCAAACATCAAGACAGAAATGGCCAAAGATGCAGAATACATCCATAGGCTTCAAATCTTTTCTTTTTTTTTTTTTTTTTTTCACCTCTTTCAGTTAGGGTTTTAATCAGCTCGATTTAAAAAGTCAGTATAAGTCTCCTCATACTGAACTTTTTCTTCTTTAAATTATTTAAGAAAGTGTGTCTTGCTTAAAATAATTTTAAAGATTAGTGAGGCTACTTAGTATCAACATTTTCATTAGTTTCAGTGGCAGCACATTTGTGAAGAGAAATGTTATGCTTTACTGCTGTGCTGGCAACCATCCATTTTGATATGAAGATGCCAAAAGCAATTTTGAGATTTCTATTAGCTATTCTGTGAGCTCAGAACAACTCAAGAGTAAGTAAACAGTAGTTTAATAAAAGAGCTCAGAAGGATAAACACATAAAGTAAATGGAACTTTAAGGAAGGATGTAATATATACTCATTCTTATGTTTCAAGTTGTATATCGCAAATTAGTCTTTCTTTCAAGAGATGGTTTCAGTGTAAGAATGCATTTTTACATACATTTATGGAGTTGTATCACAATCAAGATAGGGATCTCTATCTCCAGGTGATGAAGGTACCTGATAAAATTCTTAATTTATGAGGGAAGTGTACAAAAGGTGGAAGCAAGGACAGGTGACCTGGGAGGAATACAGAGACACTGTCCAAGCATATAGAAACCTGGTTAGAAAAGCCAAAGCTTACTTGGAGTTGAATATGGTGAGGTATATGAAGGACAACAAAAAGAACTTCTACAGGAACATCAGCAGCAAAATAAAGACTAAGGAAAATATGGACTTACTGCAGAATGTGGGCCTGCTGCCCCCTGCTGGGACAGGGGACTTGGTGACAAAAGGCATGGAAAAGGCCAAGGCACTCATTACAGCAAGTCTGCAGATAGCACAAAATTGGGAGTGGCTCACACACAAGACGGTTGTACTGCCGTTCAGAGGGACCTCAACAGACTGGAGACCTGAGTTGAAAGGAATCTCATGGAAAGTTCAAAAGACAGAAATGCAAAGTTTTGCTTGTTGTAGAGGAATAAGTGCAGTATGTGCAGGGCTGAGCAGCTGGAAAGTAGCTTTACAGAAAAAAAAAAATATGGGGGTCCTAATGGATGAGTTGGACATGGCCAACAACAGCCAGGGCTGCATTAGGCAGAGCATTTCTAGCAAGTGGAGGGAGGTAGTCTTTCCCCTTGACTTAGACATGGTGAGATATCTGGAATGAAAGATCCAATTCTAGACTTCCCAGTACGAGAGAGTGTGGGACTTACTGAAAAACCACAAAGATGATTAAGGATGTGGAGGATCTGTTTTATGAGGAGAGGCTGAGAGAGCTAGCTTTTGGTCTAGAGAAGATGAGATTCAGAGGAGTCTTGCAAGTGTGTATAAATACTTAATGTGTGGCTAAGCAGTATCCATCATAGTAGTTTTCCTTGTCACTCTGTGCTTTCCTCCACTTCCAAAAGAAAACTTGAAAAAAAATGTCTTTGGAATCTTAATACTGTCATTCAGAACAACAGAAACAACATCACGTATAATTGTTTTCATACAATATCTAGTTGTGTTTGCAGTATCTGTCCATGTAGACTGTGTCAAAGAGGACCAGCACTGCTGGGCCAGTATGGAAGTGTACAACGGATGGATTAGCCAGGGCAAAGGTACTCATCCACAAGGAGAAAGCTTGTCTGCTTAGCTCCAATCTTACTCTATTACTGTCTTTTCAGAAGTAACAGTGTACTCAGTGCTTGTTTTAGGAAGTAGGGTGTTATTTGTTTATTTGTTATTTTTTCTTCAACACAAGTAGTAATCTGTGGAAAAGACAAGGTTAAAAAAGTTGGACATATTGAGATCTCCTGGTATATGCAGTGCTTGTGCTGGGGTCAGCTTCGGATGTGAGCCCAACAAGTCCATATTGACAAGGCAGCTCTGAGGTCAGGCCAGGAGGTCCCTGAGTCAGGGTCAGGATCAGCAAAGTACAACATGGTACACAGACCTCCACACAATGCAGCTCAGGCAAGGAGCAAAGGCTTGAGCTTAAGTGAAGCTCCCAAGCCAAGAGGCAGAGGCTCCCAAGAGATTTCTTGCAGCTTTTTGTCCCTCTCCTCTTCCCACAACTCTCTAATCCCAGGTTCTTCACCATGTAAACATGAGCTTGAACACAGGCACTGATTGCCCAGGAGGCTTCAGAGCCTGCTGGTGTACGTAGGGCCCTTCATTTTTAAGGAACAGACTAATTTTATCTGGAGAAACAAGCATATTTGTGTGAGACTACAATTTATTCCATAATCTCTTCTAATTTCCCTTTATAATTTCCTTCTTGCTCAAAGGAGAAATAATGTTTGCTGACACAAAGTAGCACCAGACATCTTCTTTCTGCTCAGAAACTAAATTACATTTGTTGGCTTATTGACTGAGGATGAAAAGAAGATTCCATATGTTTTCTGTCTGTGTTCATCCATCTGTGCAAAAACTAGGTACAGGCCAGGCAGTTGTTGTTTGCAAACATTTTGAAAATTACTACACTGGATGTAATAAAGTTAAGTTGCATGTACTTTGGATTCTGCATGATGAAAATTTTCTGTTCAAGTTACAATTGTCCATTTCACCTGTCATTAACACAGACTTACTGCTAACACATGAAAAATGTGAACTGCTACAGGTTTCATACACAATATACGGTTGCCTATACTTTGGATGTTTTCTAAGCATTTCATCTAAATTTTTTGACATTTAATGATTCTTAACAATATTTAAAATACGTTAACATTTTTAAAACGAGGTAACAGAAATTGTCAAGTCATTGAAATCAAATGGCTCAGACATTTTAAGTGACTTTTTTCACAGCCAACTGTAATGTCTCAGTCTTCATGTTAGAAGCATACCATTGCCAGAGGCCGTTTTTGCTGGTAGCCTTAACCTTGCAAGCCGTACGCACAGAATCATTTGTGACCGATATGCAGGTAAATAGAGCGTTCTCGTGAAGCTATAGGGGAGGGATTTCTTTTCTTTAAGCTTTTGGTACTAGACTTAATTTCCATAGCAAGACGATAAAATGTGATGCATGAGATCAGATTTAGTAAAATCAAATTCAACCTGAAATCTGTGAATTAAAAAAAAAGGGGGGGGGTAGGGTAAAAATATGAGCAGTTTTAAATAGCCATGTGCCAGAATATTCCTGAAATCAGAATTTCAGTTACGTTCTTTGTATCGACGAGTCTGCCCAGAAAAGCCAGCCCCAGACCTAAAGGCGTGTAGTGAATATGTATTGCATTCTGTTAGACATGATACTGGTTTGTGTATGCTCCTGTCTGACTTGCAGCCACAGGGACCTTGAAGTCTTTATCCTGCCCCACCGTCCAGTGCATGCTCAGAGGCTATTGTGAGTCATCTAGAAAACAAGGAATCCCGATTTACATGGTGGCATTTTGGGGAATTAGTTACAGCTTCTTTTCTTCTTTTCAACAGGAAATCACAGTCAGCTTTTCTGAATATCTCCCACATGTAACTTGTACGAGAAAACCCATCCTGTTTCTTAATGTTCAGTTTGCAAACAGAATTTTAGCTGAGTTGTTTACAGAAGGCAGGATAGGACTGGACATATAAATAATTTCTTTTCCTTCCTTTTTGCTTTGTTCTGAGGGCTCTGTTGTCTTGAACGCATGTTTTCAATTCTAGTTTCTTTGCAAAGTCCACCAGGTTTATTGTAGAAGTTTCCAGATTTGTATTGCAATGGAAGCTTTTTCCATTACTTATGTATAACACAAGGGTTTTCACCGCTATCCCAAAAGAAAGCTGAAAGGTATTTTGTGATTTTATTTATTTATTTTTTTTTAAGAAAACCCTCCTGAAATTTGATATTATGGAATTCTGAAAGGCAAGTTTGTGGAAACAATAAACAAAATCAGAAGAGTTTCATTGGGAAAACTGTGAGCCACCAAGTTTAAAATTTCTATTTTCTGTGAGATGTCAAAAGAGCACATATTATTATAAAAGTTGAAGCACCTTCTCAGTAGTGCTAGTAGATGTACATCTTCCTGCCTAATCTTTGAGTTTAGACTTCTCATTCTAGAAATTATTATTAGCTTTTAAGATATCCTTTTAAGAAGACACTTGCCTAATTCTAGTCCGGACATAGGGTTTCAGTAGGTTTTGATTCAAATTAAAAGCAATAATCTGATAGCATTTTAGCAAGATCATTGAAATTATCAATTCATTTTAATCCAATTGAAACTTGCAAAGACATAAAATTGCAAATATCACAACACAGTATTTTAATATCAAAAAGTTCAGCTTTAAAAGAAAAGGGAAATATGGTCATCCTCAGAGCATAAAATACTCCAAACCAACACCTGAAATGGATGAATATTCTGGAAGGATGTATCTCTTTTACCAGATATGGACTATCTAATACAGACTATCTGGTGCCTTTTTAAAAGATAAGAATAAGTGGCAATAACCACAGAATGATTGAGGTTGGAAGAAACCTTTGGACGTTACCTGGACCAACCCTCCTGCTCAAGCAGGACCACCTAGAATCAGTAATGTACATCAGGTTTGGAGGTTTGGGATTTGCTTTGATTTTGTGTTTGGGTTTTGTTGGTTTTTTGGGTTTGTTTTTTTTTTTTTTTTTTTTTTAATAATATTGTTTCCAAAGTGATTCTTCTTTGGTGGCAGGAGTTTGAAAAATTAAACTTTTTTTTTTCTTTTTTTTTTTAATCTTGAATCTATTCTCTATGGGCTAGCACATGTAGAGCTTCATTGAGTCCATGTAGACAGAAAGGTATTTTAATATAGATCAGACTGCAAATTTAATTTATAATTAACCACTGAGCAGTGGACAAGTCTGTTACACAAAAATAAATTAATTTAATTAAAGTAGTTTAATATGGTTTGGCAGATATTAAGTTACTTACATTTTGTGAGGCATCTACCCAGCTAATTTTATTGATAGGTTTTAGAAAGCAGCTATCTGAAAGAACAATTTAATATCAAATTTTTGGCAGGCTACAAGGAAGTGTAGGTACAAACCAACCAGTTCCTTTTTTAATATTGAAATCCTTCTTAATTATAGAGGTAATCAGGATTATAATCGTTAATCAATGTTTCATTGAAATACTGCAATGGGAAGCATATTATTTTCACTGTAGCAATTACTTATTAAAAAAAAAAAAAATTAAAAACACTATTTATGTGCCTTTTGCCAGATACCATCTCTCTCTTTATTTTTATTTATTTTTTGTAAGGCTAAGATTCTTTGTAATGGATGCATTTTGTTTTGGACTGCAGACAGCAGACATTTATTTGCAGTTAAATAAGATATAGGAGGCTTTCTAGTTATAGCAATAAATATACTTAAGAAAGTTTGGCTGCAAAGGATTACTCAAATGAAAACACACTCTTGATTTAGATGAATGTTCAGTAAAAAACCCTTTTGATCAGCAACACCGACTCGGCTGTCTCGGGGAAGTATATTAAATAATATTTCTCAAATGTAATATCAGAAAGGGTAGCACTGATATGGATAGTTTCAGATTCCAGTTAGTGGGGTTTGTATAGCAGTTACACCAGCATGATGATGCATTAATAGATTCAGCATCTTTTATGAAGAAATGTTGAACCTAGACTCGGTGTGACAGCCGTGTGCTGAAGGTAGGAAGGTGCCACACTTGATCAAGATCTGAAAAGTTGAGGCAATTCACAACAAAAATAAAACTGAAAAAGAAATGGTATCATGTCCCCAGATGTTCCAAATCTTCCCACTTCCATCTGGAGATTTAACAAGGGCCAGTGGGAAATTAAATTTAAAACTTTCTTTCCCCATGCGGTATGTCTGGCAACTTCCACTCTCCCAAAATGCTGCATAGCTCTGTGACTCCTCTCTGTTGTGTTGTTTTGTTTTGTTTTGTTTCATAGCGGAAAAAGCAGCCTCAAGCCTGCAGCTCTGTGGCCCTTCTCTTATACGCATAACCTAGATATATGTATTTGTCATCTTTCTTTGACCTTACCCATGTTAGAGAAGAAGGGTGGGAGTTGAAAGGAAAAGGGTAGAGGGGGGCTTTGTTTTGGCTGTGCCCAGGCTCATATAACTAGGAGAAAGCCAGGAAAAGTGCTACAGTATCAGCTGCTTAGGTGAACATTAGGAACTTCATGATCATGAAGAGAAATAGTATTTCCTAGGGAGACCAATACTTTGTCAGACTTCCAGGTGTACTAGACACAAAGTAGCATTCTGAGATGTTGACGGTCCTGTTATTTATGGATATATGACTCTATTTACTTGAGAAGTCTTGGATTCAAGTTGCAAAGTATCTGTGAAGTTAAAGTCCTTCTTAGCTAAAGGAGTAGATTCTGAACAAGATTGCAGTGTTGGAATTGAGTGCCTACATAATCTTAATTCTTATTTTAAACACATCTGAGCATGTCTTAATCATGCATACAGGTGTTTCTTAAACTCGTCTGCTCCCTCACCTTTAAAGGTGTACCTGTACTAGTACACAGAACAAGCCAGAGTTTTATTAGCGTTGTTCAGAGAGTCCCATGGGACTAAAGGGACAGTGCACACTGGCAGCCTTTACCAACAGACAGCGCTGGACCCTATTTTGTTTCTTCTATACTACAAGGTTCTCCAGCCCTGTCCTAGGAGGCTTCATGTTCTCAAACAGCCCTAGATTATTTTATGCTATTCTGCAGGGCACATATACGTACTGCATGGCATATAACACAGCTTAATTTTCATCCCCAAATGATCTTCTGTTTTAAAAGTAGTAAAAATATCACTGTCCTCATTTTGCAGATAAAAGAAACAGGTATAAAAAGATAAAAAGACTTCTTCAGTGATCCTCTGAAGGTTAGGGATTCAAGCCAGGAATATGTGTAATACCAAGGGGTTTTTTTTAAGATTCACTGTGCTATTATATTCATTATATTCATTAACTCATACTTAAATTCATAGTATTGTTTAAACATCAGGAGGTATGTTAATCTTCTCAGGATCTTCGTAATACCAGCGCTGAAAAGTACAGCGATAAGAACTCTTGTATTCTTTCCCTGTTTTGTCCTTAAAGTCTTAAAAATTCTTAACTTAAAAATATGGATAAAGAAGAGTTAGCATTTTCTCCTCCCTTTCATTAAAAATAAACTAAAATAAAATCTTGAACCAATTTCCAGGTATCAGTGAAGCAGGTCTCACTCACCTACTGGAGCATTCCCTGCTTAGACAAATTAATAATGGAAGGACTTTAAAAATCAATTTCTAATAAAATAAAATGGTATCTCTCCAATGAAGGACTTGCTGTGCACAGCTGCTCTTGTGTTAACCATTAATGGTAAGCAATATTGTTGCAGCCGTGATATTGAACTCTCCAAAGAAAGTCATTACTGAAGCAGATACTAAGAGACTAGAAAGCCTAAAAAATCCATACAAAATGAATCAAAAGCCTTGAAAAACTGAGAACTTCACCTTTTTTTTTTTCAAAAGGTTTTATATTTTATAGCTGTCAGTTCCTGTTAGCGACTCAACATTTAAAGGAGCCTTTAAAGTAGAAAAAAAAGAGCAAAACAAAATAAAACCCGAAATTTTCCCAGTAATGCAGCTTATAAATTATCAATTAGTGCAATTAGTGTGTAAATTGGATAGCTTTACTATTTACACTGAAACAAGCCTTTTTGAGCATTGTTCAATTCATTTTTTTTGTTGACATCAGGGAGAAAAAGACATGGACTGAGATGATTTGGATCTAACCATACTCATGATACAAAAAATCTTACAATATATTTAATTGTGGCTTATTTTTCAAAACTGATGATTTGAATGTTGTAGTTGTGCAAACAGATCCACCCAGTTGCAGGACAACGTGTTATTTCTAGTGAGTTAATGAGATTACAGCCAGCAGGCCACCGTACCTGCATGCTGAAGTTCATACTATCTCTGTGTTTTCATGACACCAGTTGAAAGCTCCAGAATTTGCTCTTATAGGAGAAAAAGAAAAACAACAACAAAAAACCCTATCAAAACACCTTGTTGCTTCTGCACCTCTTCTCCTCGAGGTCTGATACTCCAGCCCCCTCTGGGGGGATGGTAGCTAGTCCAGATAAAACCGATGTTAGCAACACATTTATTGAGAATTCAATTCAGCTTATACATATATCTGGCTTATACTTATATCAACTTATACTTATATCAACTTATATCTGGCTTACAGATAGAGCTCAGAGGGTTGTGGTTAGTGGTGCAGAGTCTAGTTGGAGGTTAGTAACAAGTGGTGTCCCTCAGGGGTCAGTACTGGGCCCAGTCTTGTTCAACATATTCATCGATGATCTGGATGAAGGGATAGAGTGTACCATCAGCAAGTTTGCTGATGACACAAAACTGGGAGGAGTGGCTGACATGAAGTGTAGGGTGCTGCATCTGGGGAGGAATAACCCCATGCACCAGTACAGGTTGGGGGCTGACCTCCTGGAGAGCAGCTCTGTGGAGAGGGACCTGGGAGTCCTGGTGGACAACAGGATGACCATGAGCCAGCAATGTGCCCTGGCGGCCAAGAAGGCGAATGGCATCCTGGGGTGCATCAAGAAGAGTGTGGCCAGCAGGTCGAGGGATGTCATCCTCCCCCTCTACTCTGCCCTGGTGAGGCCGCATCTGGAGTACTGCATGCAGTTCTGGGCTCCCCAGTTCAAGAAGGACAGGGAACTGCTGGAGAGGGTCCAGCAAAGGGCAACGAAGATGATTAGGGGATTGTAACATCTCTCCTATGGAGAAAGGCTTAGGGACTTGGGTCTCTTCAATCTAGAGAAAAGAATATTGAGGGGGGATCTTATTAATACTTACAAATACTTAATGGGAGGATGCCAGGGGGATGGGAGCAGTCTTTTTTCAGTGGCGCCCAGTGATAGGATGAGGGGTAATGGGCATAAACTTGAACATAGGAAGTTCCATCTTAACATGAGAAGGAACTTCTTTACTTTGAGGGTAGTGGAGCACTGGCACAGGCTGCCCAGAGAGGTTGTGGAGTCTCCCACTCTGGAGACATTCAAAACCCGCCTGGACGCTGTCCTGTGCAACCTGTTGTAGGTGACCCTGCTCTGGCAGTGGGGTTGGACTAGATGATCTCCAGAGGTCCCTTCCAACCCTAACCATTCTGTGATTCTGTGATTCTGTGATGTGGAAGCAGAAGTATTTGCCTCTGAACTAAGATAACCCAGAGCCATTTGCAGGGTTAGTTTTAAGTTGCAGATTGCAGTATGTGTTAGAAATTCAAATAGCTTTTGTTTCTTTTGGCATACTGGGACCAATAAAGCAACATATTTGTTTGCATATGGACCTTTCCTGTATAAAACTCATTGCTGAACTGATTTGGGATGAAACTGCTCCCAGTGTTGCCCATAACCACATAGGCAATACATTCTGAAATACAAATTCTGTGAGATGATTGTCCTCTCTTTTCTGTGTGGTGATGGTGCTGTAAAAGTTACAGAGGACATTGCACAGAGCTGTCTATGGGAGACAGATTTTACCTGAAGATAATTTGAGCTTTTGCCAATTTTAAGTCAATTTCTGAGTAAAATAGTTCAGAAGTGACTGCATTCAGTCTCGACTGAACATCTGTGGTAGCACGGAGTTGGTTAGGAGCAGTATCTGTCTTGGGGGGATAGTACTAATCAGTTACTAATACGAGGCATCATTATGATATAAATATCCTGAGTTCTAAGTATAGAGGTGCAAAACACTTTATGATGATTAATGTTTGGGGCTCTTAAAGTTATGGCTGTTTATTGTTTTTAGCTACCATGTCCAATCACTTTTCACCTTTTACTGAAAAATACCTAAGTAGTTCTGCAAAGATGCTGCTGCTACACCAAAATTCACATGGCTTTCTGAGTAGTAAGCTGAGGAATACTGCATTTCCCAACTAGCATGGGCTACCGCATACCTGAATGCAGATTTGTTCACATAAGTTCACTAAAAGATGAGAGAAAATGCTAAATGAATCTAAGGACCAAGTATAAGTTGTACCTTGCACCTCAAACTTGGCTCCAGACGTCATTGACTGGCACAGGGAACTGAGTAGTCAGTATTTATGGATGTGTTGAACATCCACATGAATCTTTTCTTGAGAGATAGCAAGGTAAAAATAAACTTTAACAAATATTTGTTTGCCTAACCTAGTAAATGCTAGATTGAGGTTGACTACCTAGGAACCCTCTGAGATGGAAAGGTAATGAAGTTTGAGTCAGAATAAGACGGTGCTTTCTGGGATTTGATGATTGGCATTTGTTACTTGTCTTACTATCAGCTTTTAGCCTCTTTCCCCAGATGTGTTACAGGGATGTAAAGCTGTTAATAATTCATCTGTGCCTCTCTGTTTCTTGCACACACATACCTCACCACTA
>NW_009647856.1:2780133-2802387 GCF_000708025.1 Charadrius vociferus | reverse complement strand
TCTCCCATGACACTTCCCTATGCCTCTGGATTCATCTCATGAATTAAAAATGGACAGATGTAGCCAAGGTCTCTTTTCCTGAGGAATACTTTCATTTGCGCTTTACCCTGTGACAGCCTCTGTACTGTATGAATTGGTTTTACATGTAATCAAGAAAACTGAGGATTTCCACTCTACATGTGCAGACATAACAGAAGAGCATGCCTTACTCTTGCTTGAAATCTGGTCAGGCCTGCATCTCCATAATGCAAACAGCAGAAGTGGGAGGGATATCAAATCCAATGAATAATTTATATAATATCAAATCTAACCATATGCCAAACAAGAAAATCATCAAAGGAGAACATGACCAAAGCCTAATGTATGCAACAGAGAACTGTGTAGTGTTGACATTGTTTAAAGATATTAGCATGCAGCAATGAAACACGGTAAGGCTCACTTCAAGACGTTCGGTGATCCAGGTTCCAAGGAATTTGATTAAAATGCATGTTTTAAAAAATAGGTTATATATATAAAACTGTAAATCTCAAAATCCTTGATATTCATTTTTATTTTTTTTAGAAAAATGTGTAATCATCTCTTAGTGTATTTCATTTTGCTTTCTTCTTAGATCATGTAATGGCTTTTGTCAGTAAGATGTAAGGCAGTTTCCCCTAATGGCTTTATAGCATGTTCTGTATACAGACCAAGGCAATGAAGGTCTTTCTCAGTGGTCTCCATCCCTTCTAAATATTTCCTGTTTAATTATAAAGACATAATTACTTACTTTTGCAAAGAGAACATTTATCATCTTTTAAAAAATGATTTTTTAAAAGGTGAAATGAGGGTAAATTAAAATTAGATCATTGAAGGTCAGAAGTCCTAAGGGAATTTCAGTTTCCTAGTAACAGCAATTTCAATAAGATCTTTAAATACTCAGAACGTTACCAGAACCAGTGAAGAGATTTTAGACCATTCAAAGCCATCTAAAATTAAAAGTGTTAATCCAGAGAGATCTTAGGGTGAATGAGTAATTTAGTTGTGTTAATTCTTGAGGTTGGAGAGGGAATTCAGCACTTCTTTGGTGTGAATGAAGTTTTAGATATTAAGGTCTGAGTGCTTATTTATGCTTAGCCATGCACATACTTACTACTAGAGTACGTAACCTGTTGTAGAAAACATCCTAAAGATAAATAGAACTAGTTTTCTCAGTAAACACTATATTTCTTAATTAGTCTTTGTATGATTCAGCACCCATTAATATCTGATGAAAAAGCATAAATCCAGAATAATTTCCTCACATGTAAAATTAAGCATATAGGTGCTTGTTATATTTGTCTCAACAGAAGATAATATATTAATTAGGAAAAAGAAACTTATTGACCTGTGGCACAGAAAATACTGATGTAACGGCATGGTGAGAAATAAATGTCTTAAAGACCTTCTCCAGATCTCTCAGAAGCTGCTGACAATCTTTCCAGGACTGTGTGTACTGCAAGGGCCAAGTTGGTGCAAGAGAAGTAGAATTTAGCTCTTGTGTTCACCACTCAGCCTGTTTCCCAGCATGAAAACTGTAAGTGTTACCATTCACAGTAATCTCCAAAAGGCTTAGATAGGCTGTAAGGAATGCCAGATAGGCTGTAAGGAATGCCCTGAGAGGTTTATTCACAGTTTCTTTTGTGAGCTAAGGGTATAACTGGGCCATTGTAATAGTTCATAGTCTAGTTCTGGTGTATGTCTTCCCCTCCATTGGGCTTTTTAACTTACTAATGTGGAGGTATCCAGAAAGGGATAGTTTGAACTTTGTTGCAATCCAGGGAATTACTGAAAAACTATGGTAGAACTGAGAGCAAGGTTTAGTTGCTTGAGTCTTAACGGAAGGACCTCCTCTGAAAAGTGATTTGGAAAGATTTGTCTTCAGATCCTTTCTTTTTGTTTCAACCAGAAATTTTGAGCGTTCTCTCCATAAAGAGAAAGAAAGGAAAGAAAAATTGAATATAAAAAAGCATTGCTCTGGTTTGTATTGAAGTTAAAAAAAAAAAAAAAAAAACAACCAGCTTTTGTTACACAGAGCTTTTGGTGCTTTTGGAAATATTAGGGAAAGTTTCAGGCATTTCAAATTTTATGATTTGATGTTTCTCATAAGTTTAGGTTATTATTAATTTTTTCCACTTCTCATTTCTGAAAGATTTGCCACACTATGTTTGATGTAAAGGACACGATTCTGAAGTGTGTTCTGTCTAGGCAACTGGTGTTGACATCAAGGAAATTGTTGACCTCAAGCTCTTAGGTGTTGCAGAAAAATGCAGCTCAATTATTTCTTGTATTGTCTTCCATTACACAGAAAAAATGTAATCTTAACCCATATTTCTGTAAATTTTAGTTCAGAATTTAGAAAATTTAGATTGTAGTTCAAAATAGTATGTGAAGTAAGCTACACTATCATCTTCTTGAAGGTTATTTTATCAGATAAATTGCAGCTAAATGTTCCTGTGATTGTTTTCAGTAGATAATTTACGTTAGCTAAGGAGCTACTCTGTTATTTTGTGAGCCTTTAGAAAATAGATTCAATTTAAATGAATGCTTATGTCAGTACCTACCGTTATAGGAGAATACAATGATATTAGAAGCACTCTTCTTCAGCTCCCATTTTCAAATTCTCTTTGAATCACCATCTGTCTGCTTTGGAGAATGCAGTTAAGGAGTGGGACTTATCTTTTATGTGAAAAAAATACTTTTAGAAAAAACTTTTAGTTCACTTCTTAGTGGAGATTGCTAAGAGTTATTGTCACACCAGCAGTGTAAATTGCATTTTACCCCTTGTTTTGAAATAAATCGCGATGCATACGTTCAGATAATTCTCTGTTTATGAAGGCTGTCCAAAATACGGGTTGATCAACAGAGACAGATTTGATAGGGCATAGGCTATTATTGGATGTTTGTGGAAAGACTTAAATTTCAGGCAAAGATATAGTAGTGTTGGTCAGTACCTTGATTTATGTTTGCTATTTTCCCTAAACTACTCCTAATACAAACTGAAATAAGTACACTGGATGCAGATTTTGCAAGTCTCAGGGAATGTGTTTCAAGGATGGATTTTCAGATGGAATTCTAATGGATAGGTTACTCTGGATGGACACAAAAAGTTCATGATCGAACATGTGCTAACCATGGTTTCAGGCTCAAAAACTACTGGCAAATTTAACTTATCCATACCTAAGTAATAAAAATTAAGTTACAGATTTGACATATATCAGTCTCAAAAATACTATTTTCTCATTTCTGGAAATTTCAAAGACCCTTATCCCTTTGGATCACAAAGGACCTGTCAGGTGGTCTAGTCTGAGATCATAGACAATACTGGTATAGAATTTGAGGTTCTTCTGGTGTGCAACAATATGCATTGTTTTCTGTGGCTGATAAATGTACACTGATAAATGTCCTGTGGTTTATGTTCTGTTTAAATGTTCTAGTAACTGATATGCCAACTCAGGTTATGATCACTTAGGAAAGGGTTTATTTAGTAAAATCAGAAATAGGCAGCTACTCTAAGCTAATAGCTTCTTTTATATTCATGGATAGAGATACCACAGTTCTTCCCATTTGTCTTAGGTGAATGCTTTTTCAGGACGAATCCTGCAGCTGCCTATATCTGTTTTTATTTCCTAGACAGAAAAAATGTTAATGTCAGGAAACAGCTCTTCTAATGCTGTTGGCACACAATGAGAGAGCAAATTGCAAAACATTATTTCATTTCATGTAAATTTTCACATTTTTATTTGTGTTTGTTGAGCTGTCAAGTGGTTTTGAAAGGCTTATTTTATTTTTCAGGGAGGAAAATATGCCTACCCTTGTTTAAAATTATGGTAAAGCTTATAATAAATGCTTGCAAAAGGTTATTAATCTTATAATTTTCTTTACAAAAACTCAAATATTTCCACCTCGTTTTATTTTCAGAAAATATGATACTTTCATATGACTTTTCTAATTTGCATTTTTAGGTAAAGCTCTCTTGAGTCAGCAAATAATTTTTCAGATGTGTAGCTGAGCTTTAGATCAACACAGTATTATTGTATACAACATTAATTAACTAATTTTTTTTTTTTAAAAAGTAACTACTTTCTTGTAAAAAAAAAAGTTATTTCATATTCTAAAGTACTTTGGTTGAAATTCTGCTTCCATTTAAGTCAGTAGTCAGTTATAGTCACTCACGGTTTCTTCAACACAATGTGATCTTTTAAGGTCTTTATCTATATATAGTTTTATTGTATTATGTTGTATGCGCATATAGGAGAATATAAGTATTTCAAAAACAAATTATGCAAATACAGATTTTTTTATTGATACCATATCTTGATATTTATACACTTAAAAGTTTGTGCTATTGATTCATTGTACTGTTACATTTAAAATACTTAAGATAAATTTCTTTTATTTTTTTTCTTTCCTTTTTTAGCATCCCCATGGGTAGATAAAAGTCGAACTCCAAACAAAATAGATCTGTATGATGTTCGCAGAAGACCGTGGTAAGCTTTCTTTAAAGGACTGATAAATATATGCCTCTTACTTTCTAGATAAGACTTTAAAGACAATTTTTTCTAGTTATTTATATCTAATGGTCCTTACTTTTATATACTGATATTTTATTTTTATAAAATGCGTTAATTCTTCTATTTTTTTTTCAAATTACACTATTTGTTATGCAATATGCACTATAGTGTGTTGTACTTTTGCATTACACGGACCTTTTAATAGTAGGATAACGATCAAAAAGGAATAAATCAATTAAAAACTTTGGTTTTGTCCAGAAAATCACATGTAATTCAGATTATTAGACTTAGCTATTCTTCCAGACTTTTGAAAGTGTTTACAAATATGTCTCAGTGATTTAGATCAGTGAAAAAAATCTCTAGATTGGTAAAAGACAGAGAACAGTAGGATTGTTTCTCATGATTTTTTTTCTGTAAGCCTCTCAAGGAATAATGCATATTGATACTCAGATTCATACCAGTTGAATATATTCTTTCAAAGGACAAAATATTTTTCCTTAAACCGGGCTGATTCATCTATCATCAAGGTCTTTAGCTCTGAAATAACATTCATTTTTTTTAGTTATCAACTCCTGAAAATAGTAAATTTTGATCAGTGTATCCTACTTTCAGGCTTTCTCAATGCAGTTTGGACTTGACTTTTGGTTTACTTAGAAGACACAGCAAGAGAGAAAATGATAGCATTTGGTTTTCTACTAGCTACAGCAGGAGGATTTTGTTGGTTCAGCTGGATTTAGCTTAGCGATCACAGAGTGTCTTCCATGGCATGCAACAAACCTGTTTTCAAATTTGCATCATTCATACCCTTTATTTGTTTCAGGTATATCCAAGGAGCTGCATCTCCCAAAGACATGCTTATTTTAGTTGATGCGTAAGTGTTTAATGTCTGGATATTGACATTTGAGGGATAAAAGTACTAAGGTATATTGAACAAAACTGTATGCTGAAGAAGGGAGAGGATTAAGAAGTCCTTATATGGTAGGATTGAAAATCTTGGTATGAACAAAATACCTACACAGGAAAAAATAGGTCCAAAAAGCACAAGCCAAACCTGAAAGCTGTTTAAAGTGGGCACGAGGACGGATTTTTTTAATCATTTTAATATTCTGCTTTTAGCTTCTTAATTACTGAAGTAATCAGCTGAAAATTTCTCATGCTCATGCCAAGATTTGTCATAAAACACAAACATTACAGTAGATTTAATCATGATTTCATGAGCCTGAAAATGAGAATGTATGCAGACTTCAGATGTTTTACCATATATATTTTAAAATTGCCAAGTTTGGTTACTATAAAACATTAATAGAAAGTGAGCAAAGAAATTAATAAAGAACACTCTTTGCCTTGGCAAGATTTTATTTATTTAGCTAGTGTTGAGGGACTCAAGGAAACATTGAACCTGATGTGTAAAACAGATTACTATATGCTGAAAAAATTCTCTGTACGAGAATTTGCATTTAATGCTTTTAAATGTGGTGAAGTGCTTTCATATCAGCAGTGAGTTTTATCAACATTTGTTATTTCTTCGCTTCAGATGAGGTTTTGCCTTGAATCAAACAAGCTGTCATTTGGGCATCTGAAAATCTGAGGCTGTAAATCTGTGTGTAGGAGTATAAAATGTTTACATAATGCGTTGGTTGAAGGTGGAAAACTCTCTCAGGTTTCTTGAAACGAAAATAAGGAAGTGGTGTACCATTATGACTTCATCTCAGCCACAGGACTGGAGCTTTGAATGCCAGTTTTGGACTTAATTTTTTATTCTTATAATGTAATAGTGCTAATGATGAGTTGGAGAATTCAGGAAAATTATTGGCAATTTTAGTGGGAAAGTTGATGAGAGTGCTGACTGGTGCTCTGTATTTTCTTTGTACATTTTAAATAAGATTTGTTAAATTCAATATTTCTATCATCTTCTTAGGAGTGGGAGTGTCAGTGGATTGACACTGAAACTGATCCGCACCTCGGTCATTGAGATGTTGGAGACTTTGTCTGACGATGACTTTGTGAATGTAGTTTCAGTGAGTATGTTTTTTCCAGAAAATTTGCATTGTCAACAAAAACATAAGCAAACTATTTTTAATGTCAAATATGAGATACTTGAATGTTAAGCTGATGAGAGACTTAAAATATATAGCAAAATACCACATTCGGCTTACTATAAGTCCTAGGTTTGTCACTCTCTATACATTTAAGTGAAGGGCAAAAGTCATTTAAACAAACTTCTGTGCAGCCAAATTCTCCTTTCCAATATATTATTCTGGTCTGTGGAACACATCTTCTATTTGACTTGTATATGCAAATTCTATCGAAATAATCGGTAGTTCCCAGGCTTGAAATTGTGGTATGAGATGAAATGATATAGAAGATATAGGGGGAAGTTCCTTTTTCCACACAACAGATATTTGGGTTGCTCATGTTAATTGATGCACGATGACAAAAGATGTAGAGTCATACCTGTGACCTGCTGAAGAGGTGCTGCTAAGAAGTTCTACAGTTAGCAACTCAATGGGTAGCAAAGTAATTTTCCCCATAATAATTAATATAATAAAGGGGAGAATCTATGAAGGAACTTAAAATGCACATAATTAATGCATGCAGACACGGCATACGTGATGTGCAGGTCAGAGGATTGTTAGGAGGAGGGTAGGATTGTAAGGATTTTCAAATTAAGGTGATTCTGGCTTTTTCAGGGCTGGCTTTTCAGCAACTGAGGTCTTTCAGAATATAATCTGAAACTTTAGTACCTCCTATACTTACCGTACTTCAAATTTGACTACTAGACTTAAAACTTCTGTTTCTATAGAATAGTTTTTAAATAGTTCTTTAAAATAGGGGTTTGTTTGTTTGTTTGCTTTTTTAATGGCATTTTAACCTTTCTAACACTTGCCTGGAAGTTAAAGTGGAACTTCTGGTTTTCAAGAAATCTGAAGGCAAAATAAAATAGATTACGGGAGGGAGAAGATGGTATGGGTAACTTTCAGTTTTCAGGCTGATACCTTGGAAGTCATGCTCAAGCCTCGGGCCAGGCTTTTTTTTTTTTTTTTTTTTTTTTTATTAAGATGTTGAACTATAGAGCTTTGATTCTAAGGATTTAGGATGGGAACATTGACATTACTCTTAATGACAAGAGACAGCCTGCGTGGTGTGTAACTGGAATAATTTTGGAGACAATTTTCAACTTCTACAGATGTGTTGTAGCCAGCCTGCAGGGAGAAAGACCTGAAATATCACTATCAGAAATCTCTTTGAATACTGCTTATTGCTTCATCATTTGCTGTCAGTCTAGCTAGACCTTTCTACAAGTAGTAGAGAGAAACTTTTATTTGCAGTCGTATTTCCTTTGTTAAAGTTTTTGATAGTGGATTAGACCATTTTCTTTAGTCTAAATTGCAGTAAAAAAAAAAAAAAGAAACTAATGTTTTTATTATTATTATTAAAGGAAATAAGCTTTTCTGTAATGACATTAGAAAGCTGAAATCTTGTTGTTAGGTTCACTAGTTTTACAAAAAAAAAAAAAAGGACTGTAATCCTGAACTGCTGGAAATTGATTACTGTGTTCAGTGTAGCTGTGCCAGCTTTTGCTGTTGGAAAATCAGGACCCCTACTACCTCCTGATTTACACAGCTTTCCAAACTCTTTCCTTCATTTGTTCCCAGTTGACCAGAAATAGTGTATCTTAATGTTAAGCCTTCCTTAGGGTATTTTATTAGCTAAGGTTCAGTGTTATTCTAGCGAGGCCCCAAGGTTGAGATCGGTGTTGAAAAAGGACTAGAAATCTTTGACTGTTTTCTACAGTACATTCTCTCAGTGGTTTGTAACTTTCAATATGAAAGGACCTTTCTTCTCTGAATGAATTTTAGAGGCACACATCAAGTATTTGACTGCAGAACCTAAGAGGACTTTTTGGTCATGCTGCATTCATCCTCAGAGGAAGGCAACACTCACAGAAATATACATAGCAGGGCATGGCATCTCTACATCTTTTATAAAGTGCACTTTATAAAAATGTTCATGGTGTTGTACGCTTATAATTAAGTCCATATTAGATCCTTTCAGTATTGCAATTACCTTTGTATAACTTATGTTTTCATGTGTTCGGATGACTTAGGTATTGGAATTTTGGGAGACATTGTGTTCTGACATTTTATTTCTCTAGCAGAAAGGGAATCATATGCTAAAGACAGGAAACATGGTTGTACTACTACAAGACATTCTTTAAGCAAGAGAAGTGAACACAGAAGTTTGGTCTTTTTTTTATGTTTTTCCCTCTTTTTTTTTTAGTTTGCACAGTTTTTCTGCAGTCCAACCAAAATCTCAAACCAAAATTAAGTACTAGAGCTGACTTCGCTTAAGAAGGTGCTATATTATCACACTCAGTATTATTTGTTCTTAAGATTATTCACAAAAGTGTATATGCAGACCTAACTTTTATAAAGCATTTATCCACTACAAAGTTGGTATTAGTTGCTGTGTTTTCATGTATGTTTCTTTATTTTTAAGTATTATTTAGATTTCTTGACACTTAAAGTAAAACATATTACATTAGAACAACCATTATTCTGATCATTTGGTTAAATCTTTGAAAATTACATACATGACTTTCATTCAGGAGGATTTCATAGACGTCTGAGATCTCATCTTTATTCAAATATTAAATTCTTCATTTTACTACTTAGTTTTTCCCCATTTATTCTTCCTTGCATACATTTGATGAAAAGCTTCATGATTTAATAGGTTTATGTACTGTGTTATAAGGCAGATGGTTCATTAATTCTTGTCTGATTTTAAAATATCTCATTTTTCTTTTTTCTTAATGATATGAGGATCATCTAGAGATATGGTCACACACAAAAGATCATCTGGTAAAAAGTGGTGTTCCCCAGGGCTCAGTATTGGGGCCAGTTCTCTTTGATATCTCTATCAATGATCTGGACAAGGGGATTGAGTGCACTCAGTAAGTTTGCAGATGACACCAAGTTGATCTGCTTGAGGGTAGGAAGGTTCCACAGAGGGATCTGGACAGGCTGTATCTATGGGCCAAAGCCAACAGTATGAGGTTCAACAAGGCCAAGTGCCGGGTCCTGCACTTGGGTCACAACAACCCCATGCAGCGCTACAGGCTTGGGGAAGAGTGGCAGGAAAGCTGCCTGGCAGGAAAGGACATAGGGGTGTTGATTGACAGCAGGCAGAATATGAGCCAGCAGTGTGCCCAGGTAGCCAAGAAGGCCAATGGCATCCTGGCCTGCATCAGGAATAGTGTGGCCAGCAGGGCTAGGGAAGTGATCTTTCCCGCTATACTTGGCGCTGGTGAGGCTGCACCTTGAGTACTGTGTTCAATTTTGGGCACCACAGTACAAGAAGGACATTGAGGTGCTGGAGCGTGTCCAAAGCAGGGCAATGAAGCTGGTGAGGGGTCTGGAGCACAAGTCTTATGAGGAGCGGCTGAGGGAACTGGGGTTGTTTAGCCTGGAGAAAAGGAGACTGAGGGGAGACCTTATCTCTCTCTACAGCTACCTGAAAGGAGGTTGTAGTGAGGTGGGGGTTGGTCTTTTCTCCCAAGTAACAAGTGACAGGACAAGTGGACATGGCCCCAGGTTGCACCAGGGTAGATTTAGATTCGATATTAGGACATATTTCTTCACCGAAAGGGTTGTTAAGCACTGACCAGAGAAGTGGTTGAGTCACCATCCGTGGAGGTATTTAAAGGATGTGTAGATGTGGTGCTTGGGTACATGGTTTAGTGGTGGACTTGGTAGTCCTAGGCTTACGGTTGGACTCGACAATCTTAAAGGTCTTTTCCAACCTAAATGATTCTATGGTTCTATGACCATTATTCTTCACAGAATGTTTCATAACAAAGAATCCACATCTAAATCAAGTCCAAATCCAGTGCTTTCTTAAGTCCAAGTCCCAAAATATCAACTTAAACATTTTGTTCTAGGTGAAAGAAATGTATATTTATTCAATATGTTTCATGTTATTGCTTAAGGACATTTTATCTTCAAGCATCCTGGTATAAGACATCATGGCTAATTAAAAAATCCAAAACAGTAGGTGAAAATTTTCAGTTAATACAGTATTAGCTGATGGTTATATGAACACTAGCAATAGCTGGAAATTATCTACAATTTTTCTTTCCCCCTGGATCTTTCGGCCAAGAAAGCAACAGCTGTTTTACGGCTGGTTAGCTTTAATAACCATAGAGTGTTTAGTAATGAGGTTTTGAGTTAACTAGAGAGCTGTTTTACTGCTAACCTCTGCCAAGATGTTGTCCCACAAAACCCATATGTATGATGATTCATGCCCACAACTGAGAGACACGGATTTAAGCTCATGCCAATCACTTCTAGAAAGTGACAGGATGATTTAATGAGCCGTACTTGGTATACAGAGAAATCCTAGGGAACAAAAAGCTTAAAAGTAGATGTGTTAAAATACATTAGTTCTACCGATTTAATATAGTTCTTGCATTTATTTCCAGTGAAAAAAGGTTGAATAAACTATTAAGTCATGTAAAGATTGCCAGGGGTTAATATGACATGATTTCCTCTGGGATTTGCATTTTTCTTATCTGAAGTGCTGTGCTTTGTTGCAGAAAGAAAACCTGCTGTTTGAGAGAGCTTAAGTGTATGAGTAATACAGCTGTTTTCCCACTAATCTGGTTATATGCTTTGATAGCAGTAAGTGGTAGATGATAGGGGCAGCAATTCCATCCCAGCACGTTGTGATTTAGTGACTTGGTTTCAAATGTTGACACAGAGAGTGTAATTTGCTTATGATTGTGGGTAGGCTGCAGTTTGCAGGAGAAATGTATTTCAACTTCAAATCTGTGGAGATGCGGAAAACCACACAAAGGAAAATCCTACCTTATAGCAACAGACATGTTAAAGGTCAGGAGCTGTAGGACTGTTTAAAATCACTTAGCCTTTGTACAAATCCAAACAAGTATTTACTGCTTAGGAACTGGAAATTAAATGTTATGAGCATACTAGGGATAACAGAATCATATTCTGGGAAAACTGAAAGCTCATCTCGTGTTCTTGTGCAGTTTTGCACATGAACTAAAACCAGAGAAAAGGAGATTTCTGGATGAACTGATTTCAAAGAAAAAATTATGCACCCACTCTATGAAATTATTGTTGAGGATAAAAGCAATCTGTGGAAGATACACCCCTTTTTCCACTGACTCTTAATAGCAGCTTATCATATAATTTCCACAGTTCAGTGGTTGCCAATGTGTTTATTTTGCCCCCCTTACTCCCAAGTTGATACAGGCTTTATGCCTTCCTAATTAAAATATTTATTATATGATAAGGGCGGGGGGGGGAGGAGTTTCAGAAAGAGCTTTTCAATTTATCAAAGGACTCTCTTCTCTTTCTGCTTCCTGTTCCTTCCTGCATTATGCAGTTCTGATTGCACCTGTATTCTCTTAGGTACAGGGAAACATTCCTTCTTTCTGGGAAATACTTTCTTAAGCTTCTTTAAAAACTTAACAAACATGACACGAGTAGAAACCTTAGCCTGAAGTCCTGTTGAAGGGAAGAAGGGTACTGGATTTTGCAGCCAGGTAATCTGTCGTGCTTGTGTTTTCTTCATCAGAAATTTTAGATTTGTATAAGTGTACTTCAGTCCAACTGGAAAAAGCTTCCAGAACTTTCTTTAAAATTCAATTTCCTTTATCACTTCCATTTAAAATAGTTCTGGTGAACTTTAAATTAAATTATATTCTCAAATAGACTAAGACATACTTTCTTCCTGTGCTTTTGAATTTTTCCCCAGAAGAGCTCAGTGGTGGTTAGTTTGTCTACATAACACCAGTATTTAAGGAAGGCATAAAACATGATAATGATAGCAGTGTGAGATACTGGCACAGAAGTAGTTGCTTGGGTGGATCTAGAGGAGAAGATGAACAGGACTCCTGTATGAAGGCATTTGCCAGCAGACTTGCTGATGTAATTTCAGTCCTTAATTTCCCATTTTCCATATTGGACAATATTAAGGAGAAAATATAAAGATGCCTGCCATGTTTTTCATTATTTGGCAAATTAAAAAAAAGATAGAATATCAAGTTCCCACTGTAGGTCTGCATAAACATCTCTTTTACTGATTCAGTCCTGGAGCACTTCAGGTAACGAATCACAGTAGCTCCAATTAAGTATACAGTCTCCTCAACATCATAGCTGTGTGAGGAAGTAAACAAATATATATATATATTTAATAGTAAATGAAAAGCACTATATAGGCAGGTTTAGAACTGAGTGTTGAGCTTCATGATTCTTTTAACCACAATCCATCTAATTGTATAATGACCTTGCAGTTTTTCTTGTATTGAATGGCTCGTTTTCAAGACAAGGGGGAGCAATGATAGCTACAGAGAAACATATCCTCATAGGAGTGTTTCTTAATGGAAAATCATTAGCATTCCTTAATGGAAGGTCATTATCTTGCACCTTCCCTATTCAGGGACCGAGGGAATTAGTGTATGCATTTCACTCAGGTATGTTTGGTAAGGACTGCTGGGCTGAAGCAAAGTTTCAAGAAGTTAGTATTCAAATTCTGTGTTACTAATAATTCCAGATAGATCTAGGATATATATCTATGGAAAGATATGTATGGGAAATATGTCTGGAGGTCCTGTTTATCAAATGTAATGATAATGAATATTCTACAAATAACAATGGAATCAATTTAGGAACCTAGAGAAAAATTGGGAACTATGTGAATCCAGGAATTGTTAAGAAGTTAGAAAGACTTTTCTCTTTTAATGCATTAATGAGAGTAGGAATAGAAGCAATAAATGAAGTAGTATTAACAACATCGTGAAATTTTTGTTTCCCCACAGAATTACAGTTTCATTTTCCTTCCCCTCTAAAGAGAAAACCGAGATAGGAGTCAATGATGCTATGTTAAAGTATTTCAGGTGGGGTTGGACTTGGGAGGAAGATTAGGGTAGGAGGATGTTATATTACTTGGCTCTTTTGAAATGCGGTTAATTGATTTCAGTGGAACCCTGATCCTCAGGAAAGCAAGTTACACAATTTGTATCAAGAAAAAGTGAAGTACCACTAGAAAGTCAAACTTCTTGCAGTCTTCATCAGACATGATGAACTAGAAATTCTTGTACAGCTTCAGTAACATGGCTAGAGACAACTTTCCATCTAAATAGCGTGTGGATTGATAGTTCAGTTTCTCTCCTGGAAGGCAGAAGAAGAGTATTTGAATTCAGATTTTGAATTTGAACTCAGATTTTGAATGTGTGTCTGTTCATTGTTGTGGCTAAATGCTGTTACATAAATGTGGATTACACCACTAACTTAACACAAACTGGATTGGCTTAGATTTTACAAAAAAAGGTCGTAGGTATCTTCTCTGAGGACCAAAAGTGGTTTATGGATGACTGCTTAATTCTTGAAAGCATCTTCACACAGTCCTAAGTTTGTCACCTGAGAAGCTGGATTTCAAACATACTCTCAAACTCACAGAATTTGATTTTTTTGTCTGTTCAGGAGTTCATAAATAAATTGACTGATAACTGATTTAATCACAGCTGAGAAGTGCTGTTGCTGGGGAAAACTCCGTCATCTGTAAACTCTTAAAACTGTCAGACGAGAGCACTGCAAGAATCACTAGTGGAAGCCAAATAAATTTGAATGTCACATAAATAGTTAATATGCCTCAACAAATTACAAAGAAAGATTCTTGTTGTCTTCATATCAATATTTAATGCTTTCCTAGAAGATGCACTTTAAGCAAACATCTATTACTAAATGTAATTGTTAAGGTCAATTACAGAAGTAACCAAAGGAATTTTAAGGCATGTAATTTTATGATATGTGGGTGGTAAGACAATATGCAAGAGGTTAGATTAGATTATCTCATTGCCCCTTTTAGTCTTAAAACGAGAATACATAAAGGTTTTGGTTGGTTGGTTGGTGCTTTTTTTCTGTTTTGTCCTGCTGACTTAAATGTTTATCCCAAGTAGCTGTTCATTATCCACTGTCGTTACTAATGGACTGGAAAGTACTTCATCATCCTTGTGTAATACAAATATTTTAGTCTTCATCTTTGTAAATAAGGCATATTTAACAAGTACTTTTTTATCTTCCTTGTATACTTAACAGTTTATCCATACCTATCTAGTGATATGTATATTCAGTAGTTGGGCTGTCTTTTATCCCTAATATATGTGAAAATTCGTTGTTATCTTCACTTTAAACAGCCCTACAGTATTCTTCTGTGACATAAGACAGAATGGTAAATACTTGTATAAAACAGACATATACAGAATAGTCCATGATAAAGAGGTGAAAATGAAGTGTTACTTTGCTGTCCCAGTGATTATATTCCCTATGGTACTTCCTTACTTTTTTTTTTTTTTTTTTTAGTGTCTGGGTTAAAATATTATGCCAGTATTCTTTCTCTGGGAATTACAGTTAACACCAGGGGCCTTCTCCAAAAGCCAGTTGCCGTACAAAGCTCAGAACTATGCTCAAGCTAGTAGGCATTTGTAAAAGTACAGCCAGCCAGATCCTGCACAGCAGCTACTCACATCTGCATTCAAAGCCATTGAGCCATACCCGATATATTGCTAGGGAATTTAGAAAGAAAGCATGTGTTTCAACAAGTTTTTCCTGACTATTCATTTGAACTGAACTTTACAGAGCTTCAAGTAAACTTGAGAAACCTTTAGAAGATGAAGTTATTTTTCTTTTAGTGTTACAAAATAACAACCAAGCCATCTGAATTTAGGGACTTGTTTGTTTATATATATATTATTTTACCTGTTAGGTTAAAGCATATCATGCCAGATTCAACACCCCAAGAGAGGTGAGGCAGCTGCAGCTCCATGCCAAAGATCCAACCAGTAGTGAGGCTGAACATGTATTCCCGGTGGGCACATGCACACAGAGCGCATGGATACCACATAAGATATATTCATGTATATACATACATGCAAGGCCAGCCACACAGGTAGCACAGAAAAACAGAGAGCACTCACATGAACGCAGGCAGCACCAACAGCCTCAGCCTGCTCCCCAAGTGACTCAGCAGGATGGAAGTTTGCTGCTGAGGAGATATATATATATATGTTTGTATATATACATGTGTACTGTGTGGATCCCTCCAGCAGCTGGACTCAGACACTTCATCTGCATAGCAGCTGCCCCTGGATCCCGGTCTGCCCAGTTGCTGCCACCTAGACATACAAGCCTCCGAGGCTGCAGCCCCATCCAGTTGCTGGTTGCTGGTAGAGCCCATCTCATGCACACACACAGAGCTGGTGGGGACTCCCCTAGTCCCAGTAGCCAACCCTCCCCTGTGATCTCACCCTTAGAGACACACACATATGGGTTTCACCCCTAGAGACATCCCAGACCAGCACCTGGTATACATTGCAGGTGCCGGTACCATGGACATATGGGTCCCTCACTATTGACCCATGGTCTCTCGCCAGTTGCTAAAGTCTAAAGTCTTTAGTCCAGACTAAAGTCCACTCACTCCAGTCTCTCCAGCTGCTGCACCATGGACACACGGGACTTGTGAGCCCTGGTCTGACTCCAGGTGCTGCACTCACACACCCATGCATAGATATATGCTCAGAACAGAGTCCCTCACCCAGGAAAAGAGGTAGCGATGGAGTTTAATAAGAAGACAGGAGAGACTGTGCTGATGAGGTGCAGAATGTGGCCAGAAAAACATAGCGATCAGTAAACCATTTACACAAGACCAACATTTTTTCCCCTTATTCTTCTATTTTCCCCCATTTTTCTGTCCTCAAATCACCTAACCCCATCCCTTTCCTCACCTCGATTCTTCCCATAAATATTCCATAGTAGGTCCTGTGAAATCCTGAAATGCTCTTCCCCTGCATCCCATAACATCTCCCATAAAACCTCCCTGAGTCCAAAAAGGGGGGTTATTGCCTAGGCCCTAGTTAGTTGTGGGAAATGAAAAAGACCTCCAGAAGACAAGCCATGCTGACTATCTTGAGGCCAAACGATGGCCCGGAGGTGCTTGTCTGCCTCCGCTGGCTGTAGGGAGAGCCTCTCTTGGACTGGGCTCCCAATTAAAAGACCACTGAAGTGAGATGAGCTGAATCATACTACCTCTGCTCAGCTGAGAATGCAAAAAGGAGTCAGTGAGAATAAAAATAACAGGCACTTTTGGGGTTTTCACACCTCTTTTTTTTGTCTTGTGTGTTACTGTTTGTGTTAACATATCAGCTAAGTTTTTACTGTTGTGTTACTAACTGCAACTTTAGTTTGCTGTGGAAGGAAAATGTTCGAAAGGTATGTAAGAGAGAAAAAAGAAAGAGAAAGAGTTGGAAAAGGAATAGGGCAAATCTTAAAACAAGATCTGTTTCATTTTAAATCTGTCATAAAGTATTAATTCTAGGGAACAGAGTATTTGAGCGCATGAAGAGCCAAAGGGAATGGAAATTAGAAGCTGAATTTCTACATTAGGATGTCAGGAGCAGGGATGTTGCTGGAAACTGTGCATTTATTACTGTACAGTATAACTGATAATTCCAGATGACTACAAGAGTCACCTCTGTTCCCACTTTGAGGGATTGCTTTGGGCATCAATACAGATTTTTATTGTTGCCTCTTATAGTTGTCAAATGTCAGGAAGTCAGACTTCTAACAGCATATGGCACGGGCTTCTGCGAATAAATTCCAGAATAAATTCCAGGTCTCTAGTACATTAGTGGTATTTAAAATGAGTAGTTTAGTGGTATATAAATTGAGGTGTTAGCTCTACCTCATGGTTCCATTGGTTAATAAATCTGTTGGCTGTTTCCAGTTTCTTAATTTTCAGTAAAGCCTGAGTCTTCCTCAAGAGAGCCCTGCTACGTG
The DNA here is from genome assembly GCF_000708025.1 of Charadrius vociferus. Lineage (NCBI taxonomy): Eukaryota > Metazoa > Chordata > Aves > Charadriiformes > Charadriidae > Charadrius > Charadrius vociferus. The sequence continues at coordinate 2,785,001 of NW_009647856.1, read as the reverse complement.
TCAGACCTAGCACTGATCCTGCGAGTTTTTATGGAATGTCAGATGCTGGACCAAAACTGCATTTCTGAGTCAGTGTTCCAACCAGGAGACAATTATTAGGGGGACTTGTGACAGTATAATTAAAAACGTGTGGTGGGTGAATAGTCTCTCGAACAATGAACTCATTCCTTAGCAGTTCTGGAGGGGCTGGGCTGAGTTGGCTTTAATGAGTCTGCTGGGGAAATGACTCACCATGCTAATGCAAAAAGAAAATGTCTCCTGTCTGTAAGGTTTGGGTTGGGCTGGGGACTATTTGTTCTATGGTCTCCCTTTTTTTAAATATTTTCTATAAAAGTCATCTGTTTGGTAGATGAAAATTGTAAGGTGTATATGGCAAGATGTTAGTTTGATGTGAACCTAAATGATCTCTTAACCTAGGCAAAACATGAATGAAATATTCATTGACTTCTCAAGTCTCACACTTTTCATCCTGTCTCACGCTTCCCTGCCTCAGCAGCAGTAACTCGCACATCGGCAGTGTGCTACCACAGCCTCCTCACTGCTCACCAACCGCCAGGCACCATGCGCGGCCAGGCACGGTGCTCTGCCTTGCAAGGGTGACAGGCACATTTAAGTCAAACCCTGGGAATATGGAGGTGACATTGTAGCCCCCTACCACCCCCCAGTTCTGTGGTCTGGCACTGAAGCATATGGCTGTCTTGTAATTCGGTGCACTGACCAAATATTCATCTTGCTTTTGATGCCCTGAGTAGCAACCTCACATACAGAATCATAGAGTCATAGAATGGTTAATGTTGGAAGGGACCTTAAAGACCATCTAGTCCCAACCCCTCTGCTACAGGCAGGGACACCTCCCACTAGACCAGGCTGCTCAAAGCCCCATCCAACCTGGCCTTGAACACCTCCGGGGAGGGGGCATCCACAACTTCCCTGGGCAATTTGTTCCAATGGACAGTGAATTTATAGATAATGGTTTAATACTCAAACCTTTATCTCTGGTGACCAGTGATAGGACACGAGGAAATGGCATGAAGCTGTGTCAGGGGAAGTTCAGACAGGACATTAGGACCACCAAGAGGGTGGTCTGTCACTAGAACAGGCTCCCCAAGGAAGTAGTCATGGCACCAAGCTGGCCAGAGTTCAAGGAGTGTCTGGATGATGCTCTTAGTCATATGGTTCAAGTTTAGGTAGTCCTGCAAGGAGCAGGCAGTTGGACTTGATGGACTTGATCTTTATGGGTCCCTTTCAACTTGAGATATACTGTGATTCATCTTTTTGGCCAAGGGTGTTTCATGTTCTAAACAACTTCAGTGTGGCTGAATGAAGATTTCCCCAGTCAAGTGAAAACAAAACAAAAAATAAGGCTACAAAATAATTTTCTAGAAAGTCTCTTCTTGTTACATTTCTCTCCTAGAGCGTATCTGGGTCACAGTGCCATACAGCGCAGCCTGCAGGACTGCAGCACTACAGGAGTGCAGTAGTGCAGACCACCCAGCTTTCTCTGGGAGATGTTGAAGTTTACAGTACTGAAATTTTCAGTAGAAGTCAGAAAGATGCTATTTTAAGTAAATAATGCATGCTGACTTAGCCACAGCATCATGGATTGACCATAAATGAGTTCATCTTGCTAAGCTAATTCATCTTTCAGCCTACACTGACATTCTTTGTTGTAACTGAGATTCACAGCATAGTCATACTTTATGACCTGAACATTAACCCTTTTGCATGCAGTGGGAGCGTTGCATTGAGTTATGTGCAGATAAGCATATTGGTTAGAAAAGTTAGCATAGCTAACTGAGAGCAGATTTTGGCCCTGTATTTGGTCTTTTTCCAAACATTTACCTCATATTACGCTACAATATTTTTTCCAGCACATATTTCGTGATTTAACAGTTTTATTGTTGTTGACCGCTGCTACATCTGGTCTATAATAAACATATATACATTTCACAATGAAAAGAAATAGAATACATTTTAAATTTCAGGAAATTCCAATAGTGTAGATCCAATTTAAGAAGTGCAAACATGTACAATTTACTTTTGTAAATACAATTTACAAAATATTTGTAAATACAATTTACAAAAGTGCAATACAATTTAAGAAATGCAGACATGGTCCTTCTGAGTACTACAATAAGGTTTTTATATTTTCTCTACAGTATATACCTGAAGACTATATGTATGCAAGCCATAGGATAGGAGAAAACAGTTATTCCCTAGCAAGATATGAATGCTGAACTTTAACACCACGCATTATTTTTTGGCATGTCACATTACAAACCTTTATTGCTTGAACTGCCTCAAATTTTCTGTGTACTGAGATCTACATGAGAATAAAACTTTGAAAATTGCTTTCTTCCTATTCTCTAAGTGGGTTCTGATAAATATTTATAATATCCTCCCACTGCTGAAATATAGGTTGTAACTGGCCTTATTCAAGATTCAGTTATTCTTGGGATTAACCCTAAAATCCTATTACCAAGCCCAAAGCAGCAGGAAAAAAAAGGAAAAGAAAGCAGCAAAGCTGGATTTAGCTACAAGACGAAAGCCTGATGAAATCAGATCTATTTCACTATTGCTCATTTAATATGTATAGATACAACTGGGTCACCAAGCTGATTTAGCCATGAGGTAGAAGTAGCGTAGCAACAAACCTTGGCAGATTGAAAGTCAGCACCGGTAGTATCTGATTAGGTCTTCAGCAAGCTGACTGTATTTTTCTCAATTTTCAGTATTCCCAGAGTGATGTTTCTGATCTATTCATCTATCACGGTCTTGGTATTTTAAATGCATAAGTTTTGTCTCAGTAGCAAGTTTAAGTATAGGAATTACTGCTTTGTTCAAGTTTACATGATTGTCTATAAACAATAAACATTTTTGAATGTTTCGAGCTACAAAATTTGCACACAGTTTAAGGCACTTAAGGTCTCATTTAATGTCAGAAGTTGTGGAGGGATTGTTTTTAGGCTTGTTATAGTGTTTTTTGTTTTTGTTGTTGTTTAGAAATGTAATTTCAGGAGATTTTGATTAAACGTGTTATGTTGAATCAATAGATGTTAGTAAAATAACTGGAATGAGTGAAGAACAGGGAGGCAGCAGGTAAAGATGGTTGGGAAAATCTGCAGTTTTACTTAGATTCGGTATTAAAATATTCAATAAGAATGTTACAACTTTTACAGATTTTGGAGATGCAGGAAGACGTTTTGATAGGAGTTTAGCTAAGAAATATTAACTTTTACAGCTTTTCTATTATAAGTATTGTAAACACAGCTTGTAAAACTGTTGGAAATGGAGATGCTTGCTTTGGTAATATGGATCCTTTGTATGGAAAAATCAGTTTTCATCCTCCTGGAGCTGGGATCTCTTATGTTCAACATGTGGAAGTTTTTCTTTCAGGAGGAAGTTTGGATTTTAATATTCCTGTTTCTTCACTCATTTGGCACACAGGAGTACTTATTTTTTTTTTAGTTATAATGATAAATTTATACCATTCACAGAAGGCAACAACCTCTATCAGAAGTGTAAAAATCCCCATTTCAAGATAACATTCGTAGGAGCAGTTCAACCTTTTTTGTTTTAGTGCCACCTAATGACAAAAACCTGAAAAAGTTTTTAAAAGTTTCATTAATGTATTGGTTTTGATTTGTTTATATTGTTGTATTTTCCCTTAATGAGATGGTTTACAAAAGACTTTGTGTTTTTCAGATTAAATTGCAGAGCTAGCACTTTTTTCCTCAATTTCTTTTCCTAAGGATTTACGTAAACTTATTGCTATCCTTTTGAGAATTGTGGCTTTCCTTGGAGGATTAGTGCTTTGTCTAGATAGCATCTGATAAATGTTGACTGAAGTTTGCTTTCTTGATATCATAATAAAAATGAATTAAGCACATACCTATACATAAACATATTTTTAATAACTATGTATACACGCATATATTAAGTCATCAGATAAAGTAGGAAAAACAATGTATTGAGTGTCAGAAACAGTAACAAGCACTTTGTGATCAAGATAAATTAATGCCCCGAGATAGTACTCTCTGATTCTTTGTAACATTTCTTCTTATGCTGCTGTTTTCAATGCCTGCTCATTTTACGAGCGTTGAACATATTGTGAATTCTAAGACAGTGCAATGAAGGTGATGTTTTTGGGTTTCCTTTCATGAAAGAAGCAGAATCAATTGAAGTGTTTCATTTGTATTTAAATGACCTCCTACACTAGCCAAAAGAATGATTGACATTGGATTTCAGATTTATATCCCTTATACCTCTCGGGAGATGGAGACATATTTAGGTATATAGAGAGGGATAGATGGATATACAGAAGAGAATTTGAAACAGTCATCTATTTATACATTGCCTGTAAAAGCAAAGATTTTTCTCTTGCATTGCTATAGTCTCCAGAATGAATTGCATTAGCTGTGTGTGGATTGTGAAGAAGTGATAAACTGTGTACGAGAATTCATGCTTTAAGTATTTGTGCCCCATTTGACCTTGTGGTTTAAATGGCATATAACAAAATAACTAATATCAAGTTAAAGGGCAAATTTGAGGACTTGGAGTTGGTTGCACAAAGGAAAGGAAAAAAGCATATTCTGGTGCTCTAGTAGTGGGGAACTGAGATTAAAGTTTCCAGCCGTGTCTTTGCCTCGGATTTACTTTTTTTTCTTCCCTGTTGCTTCACTTTTCTCACCAGTAAAGTGGGAACAGTTCTGAGCTATTTCACAAGAATTCTGAGACACTCAGTAACGTTTGAAAATGTCTGTGAACCTAAAGTGTGGATGTCCCTGGGAGTTACATAGTATGTGTTACTTTCAAAACCTTGTCAACTGGGGAGAGTTCGGCTGGTATCTGCAAAAGGCAGATTTGTC
>NW_009647856.1:2722311-2780115 GCF_000708025.1 Charadrius vociferus | reverse complement strand
ATTGAACTGAATGCACTCTTAGGAAAAGAAATCTTTTTGTTTGCTGTTTTTTTCCGAGACTGCTTGATGGCTTTGATCTTTCTATTTATCTGTCTCAAATGTTTTTCCATCCCTGTATATCCCATTTCTGAATGCTGATCCTTTCTTTTCATTTTGCAGTCTTTTTTCCTCGAGTTTCCCCCCTCCTTCTTTTGTCTAATACTGTCCTCTTAATGAAAACACCTGTCTGTAGTGTCTCTTGTAATTCATTTTTTGATCTGCCATAATATCCACAGAGTGCTTAGAGTGGGAACAGACATAAGAAATAAATCAACATCTCTGTTTCACTTTCCTTGAATCCTTTAATATCCTGATGTTGGGGCAGGAGTTTTAATAATTTAAAATGAGGATGCTCTTAGTGAGAACAGGTTGAAACTCTGGAAAATAAGAGGGTTTCAGCAATGCAGAAGTAACTACTCTGGAATCAGAAGAGGGTTTCAGAATGGCAATCCATTCTCTAGTCCATCACTGTAACTCTTGGGGCACTATGGACTGCAGAAGTCCATGCATCTGGAGGAGCCACAGCTCAATGGAACTACCCAAGGCAGGGGAAAGGTCTCCAGCATTTAAAGATTTCACTGCATTTCTGTATAATTTTCCTCTGGTTTTGCAAGTTGATACTTCTCTGAACAGGAGGATAAAGACAAAGTCCCTTGTGTTGTGTTTTAACCCCAAACAGCAACCAGGGCCATGCAGCTGTTCACTTCCTCCCCACCCCCCCACAGTGGGATAGGGGAGGAGAATTGGAAAAAAAAGAAACTTCATGGATTGAGATAAAGACAGTTTAAAAGAACAGACATTGAAGAGAAGATAATAATAATAATAATGGTAAAAGAATAACAAAATGAGTGATGCAATACAATTGCTCACCACCCAGTGATTGAATGCCCAGCACTTTCAGAGCAGAGATGGCAGATTCCTGCCCCCATGGCAGCTCCCATTTATATACTGAGCATGATGTCTATGGTCTGGAATACTCCTTTGGCCAGCTGGTCCTGTCTATGCTCCCTCTCAGCTTCTATGGGAAGCTGAAAAACTCCTTGACTTAATATGAAAATTACCTAGCAACTAATAAAACAATATGCATTATCAACATTATTCTCATACTAAATCCAAAACACAGCAGCTAATAGGTAAATCAACTCTATCCCAGACGAAACCCAGACACCTTGTAAGACTGTCAGATTAGTATTTCTGTTTCTGGCCTTCTCCAGAATGACAAGGTTCAAGCAGCATTAAACTGAAAAGCCTTTGTTCAGAATTTCATGCTAAGTTGAATTGATTAACTTATCTTTCAAGTTATTCAGTTGCCCCATATATGGCCAGAGATTATACTGATGGTTTGAGGTCAACTAGATGAAGGTCTCTAACACTCTTAGTGTCCCAGTAACAGACTTGGGTATTCCTGTCCAAACCTGTGAACAGGAGATCTTTGTTTCCTCAGACATGAGGAAATGTTCTGGGAGATCCCAAAGGCAGAGGCTGAAAAAGGTTATAAATATAGGATATAAATATATCGGGTAGTGAGAGATAGTCTAGTGAAAAACTACATCTAGATCCTATACCTTGCTTTATAATTACAAGACAAATTTAATTATGTTAATACTTCATGCTATTTTAAAATAAAAAGCTAAGGTTATCCTGTTCTCCATGATTTCCAAGTGTTTGGCTGCAAGCCTCTCTTAGTTTAGATGAGGAATAAGCTGTTTATATAGTTGAAAAAGTAGAAGCTGTCACTGTTAGAGACATACTGTTTAGAGTGGCTTTAGATTTTAACAATTGAATGGTTTGCCTCTAAATGTCATTTGTTTTGTAAGTGACTCACCGAGCCCATGGCATTGTAGACAAATTCCATTTATTTTCTTATTATCACAATAGCATTTTTGTGACGTATGTTTATCTTTACTGCAATAATTAGGGGGAAATGCCAGTCTGATAAATACCCAACTGACATGTTTCGTATCAATACATTGAGAGTATTTTATTCAATAAAGTATGGATTGTAATTACTTTAATTTTGCACCTTTGATAGGATTTGATTTTGTAAGAACGTGGACTTTCTGAAGGGGAAACTCTTTTTTGAACTCTTTTATGTTCTTTCTTCCAGTTAATACTAAGTGATTGAGTATATTATTAACTGGTTTTCAGGAAATTTTCCAAACTTAAATGAGCATTATTATGATACTTAGGAGACAGGTAATGTTACCAATAATCAATACGGCTTATTGCAGGTATTTTGGCTTTTGGTACCTTAATGTGTGAAAAAAATATAATACTACCATTGCTCTTATATTTCTGATGAGTCTAACTGAAAGCTGGCTCAGTTTGACTAATTCAAAGTTACAAATGGTCCTGGTGTTTGTCACCTGGTCAACTGGTTAAAGAATAAAATTATTTTAGTGTTTTGAAAAAACAGTTTTAAGGGTGATCTAAAGGCTTTTACACTTGAAATCCTTTAGTTACTTCAGTATTTTAAATTAATTAAATGTAGCCCTGAATTTTGTTACCCCTTTGGACATTTTTATCAGCCACTTTTCAACCTTCAGACTTGCCTTCACCTCCTAGCAAACAGGTAAATGTTCATTTTGGAGGATTGTTGTTCTACCTACTGATTCCTTTATCTAGGCAAAAACTCATCTGCTTTGTTGACTAAAGTTAACGTTAACGTTGACTGGTGTATTTGAAAACATCTGTCTCGTATTTTCTTAATTGAATTACAGCATTTGCAGACTTTGGTTGATGTAACTCTCCATTCTACAAACGTGTTGTTTCTCTCCTTCATTTTATATCAGCATTTGTCAATCTATAGACGCAGATAGCTTGACCTTGACACTTTGTTCAGTTTACATCATGTATAGGTATAGTACAGTACAGTTTACTTGTCAACTGCTTTAACAGTTTGAGCCAGTATTCCTGACACTTTTTAAAGTGTCACTTTTGTATCCGTAATTACCAATCCATATACTAGATACCTGACCTTCACAGAAATAATTATCCTGATACATTTGCAGGATTGCTAGCAAGCAATTTAGATTTGCAGTTTAATGTTAGTGGCACTTCAGGGAGAAATTTTCACTTGTCACTAAATTTTCACTTGAACACCTAAACCTCTGTTTGCTATAGCCGAAGACAAGAAAATGCACTGACCATAAGATTGAATATATGGTTACTTTCATATTAGCTCAATAAATAATTTGCCTATAATGTCACTGATGAAGCAGAACAGTGTTTTCACTCTACTTTTTCAGATGGAATTGACTTTTGTAAAGCAGGGCTATCTACCAGCTAGTGTTTTTCTTCTACTTCCCAAGTACAAAATCTGTATTCTCATCCCATCTCATAATCAGAACTAATTTTCAGACTTTGTCTTTTTAAAATTACTTTACATCAATGACTTTCCCATCATGGCTACAAAATTAGGTCAAGGCAAGCTGAAATAAGTCCACAGCGCTATTCTGTTTTCACTCCCACATGGTTAATGTACCTAATAATTATCGAGTGATTTATTAGTTACTTCTGTAAGAAACTTCTATAAGAACCACCATTTAGTGTGTCAGTGTTTTGCATCAAAGTAAATTGATTACAGTTGTGTGATGATCTTATGGTTTTGCTTAAGCAGCGAAACATGATGTTTAAGCACAATGAATAAAACTCACCACATGATATTGAGGGAAAATGAAAAAATGAATGACCATGATTTATTTGAGTCTGGGGAAAGAACTGTTATAAAAGATAATGGCTTTAAAAGCACACAATGGAAATGTTTGGGTTCACCTGGGAGTCTTACGTTTTAATCACAGTGGGGGGTTGGTCCTACCAAAATTATTCTTTTCTAGGAAATATGGCATACATTAAAGGAATATTCAAGCTGAAAATTTGGTTATATGTAATCCAATTACTTGTGTTCATTTATTTTAAAGTTAAAGTTTGCATTGTGACACTGTAAGAACTGGAAAATATTTTTAATCTTCATTATATCATACTGTTTTTATAATTTTGTCACTAATTAATTTAGATACACAGTACTATGTTTATAGTTATGGTATTATGAAAATTAAAGCCCTGATAAGTGGGATATTACAAAAATAAATAAGCAACCTTTGTCTTATTATTATATACAATTGACTCTTCTGTAGAATACTTGGTCAAATTTTTTCAAAGTTAGAGCACTTGTTCATGTTTTTGCATAGTTTTGGTTACAGTTATCCCCTTGTGACACATTGGGAGCTGCATATTGATAGAAAGGGGGACAGAAAACTTTGCATAAATTCATTTGAGAATAACTTACTCCCACAGATTCTAATCATCTGGGGACCAGAGCTATAAAATTGGGACAGAGTAATAGCTGTCCTTTTTAATTAGAAAGATGTATGAAGTTTCTTATATGGGTATTCTCATAGTGTATTCTCCCTAGCAAGAATCAATATAATTTTTTGGCTAATACAGTCCTCAGGAAAACAGCAACTATACCACAGAAATATCAGTATCTCACTGGAAGACAATATTAACTCATGAGGAATGAGCAAAAATAATCTCCCTAGAAAAATAAATACAATATGAAGATGGCAAGTTGTTAGATTAGTTGCGAACTACTTCATGCTCAAAATCAAAGTAGTGGGTTTTCTTGTTTAGTTTCTTTATACATGCAGGAGTGGCTTGTGGTACAATAGTGATATTAGAAGATGAAGCAGATAAATTTATGCTTTGAAGTCTGTATCTAGTTCATCGGGCACTTTGACACATCCTTTTTGCAAGAATAAAAAGTTACACACGGAACCGTAAGTAAGAATCCAACAGCCAATGGTCTCATAACAGTGCCTGGATTTGCTCACTTACAGCCAACCCCCCCGCAGCTGCAGCTCTACAGCTATTTTCAAGAAAGATCTGGAACAAATTAGGCTAAGCCTTCTGCTGAGGATCATGCCTTTCTGTCAGTCATCTCTGCCATAAGCTCTTTGATATTTGCTGTTACACATTTGCTCCTGCTAATTCAGTTGCAGAAGTCTCATTGAATAAAGTGGATGTTTGCTAAAAATTACTGGGAGTTCATATTTTGGTTGGTCCTAAAAGCAAGGAGCATGCATCTATCCGTATCTGATTCCAGGACATGGCAAAGTCTGCATACCTCCAAAGCATCCTATTCTCTTGAATTGAATTATACACATTATTAAAAATGTTTTCATATTATCAGTTCCTCCATCCTTTTAAGTTCTGTTCACTGTAAGCGTCCTACAAGTGCAAGTTGTAGTTTGCTGCTGATAGCAGTTCTCTCTCTGTATTTTGTGCCCGGTACTTAGCGATTTATTTTAGACATGTAAGTAGTCTGAGCAGTTACTGAAATCTGTGACCTTATTTACCTTAGCTTCTATACAGTACCACTGAACTAATTAGCAGTGTTGACATTTAACCCTACAAGGTCTGATTTTTAAGTTGTTTTAAGGTTTTGCACCAGATTGACAGCATAAAATTACATTTGCATGTACTTTCACTGAAGGCCCTTAATCAGGAAGAAGTATAATAATCTGTTTTCAGCTGAAATGTAAATTAGGAGGCCTGGATTTTAGTGCCTTTACTGAAATGAAGTTCTACAGAGCTTTTTGGGTATCTTATTTGCCAGTGGAAAAAAAAAAAAAAAAAAAAGCAAAAATAAGAAATCTGCATAGATAAAACAGTTTAAAAATTGGACAAGACAATAGTTTTAGTAATATTAGTCAGGACCTTAAATAAAAATATTAGTCAGGACCTTAAATAAAAATAACTGTGTTGTAAGCAAAAAGATTTTCATTCTGATAGAATTAAACACAGATTATGTGCAGGAATATGCACTTTCATTCAAGACTACAGTTACAATCATACATGCTGCAGCATTTTTAGGAGAAGTCTCGTCTTTGATTTTAGATAGGTAGGTATAGAGGTAGCTAAAAAGTGAGAGGTATTTCTGCATCCCTCTCTCTCTACCGGATTATATATATTTGTAATTATACATGTATGCATGCGTGTTTATATAGAGACAAATTTTAAAGAGATCATAAACTGATTTCTACTTGTGCAGACAAATTTTGCACGTGCAAAATCTTCCATGTATTTTTTAAAATAATGTCAGAATCTCACGTAAATGATTTTTTCAGGGAGTAGCCTTTATGGACATGTGGGTAAGAAAGCACAAATATGTGTGTTCACAATACATAAATTTGTATTATTTTTAACAATATCCTCCTATTTACAACTATACTTTCACATGCTTCCTTTGTCCCAAAAGTATATATTGTTTTGTGTAAGGTATATGTACTAATTGATTATGATCTGCCAGTTTCACTGTAAAACAGCAGACTAATATGTGCAATATGGAAGTCACCTGGTAATGCAACCAGTATTTTTCAGTGATTAAAAAAAGAAAAATAAATATTTCCTCATTGTTTTTTTTTATTTCCCGAACTCTGCATATCTGAGTTTGATTTCGTTATATGAACTTGAAACAAAATTTTTGGGAATTTTTCCTCTATAGTAGAGTTTTTTGGATTGCAACAAAGAATTTACTTTTCAAATATATTTCTTGCCCCATTTTGAAATCTACAGACACTGCTGGACATTCTCAGTGTAGTGGAAATGAAAATCCAGGTGTGACATGCTTTACCTCATGGATCAAGAAAACATTAACCTTTGCTACTATCATGCCTAGAAAAGAGAATCAAAATTAACTGTCTTTAATATTATTTCTACTTATTTTACAGTTTAACAATAACGCTCAGAACGTCAGTTGCTTTAATCATCTTGTCCAAGCTAATGTGAGGAACAAGAAGAAGTTGAAAGAAGCTGTCTACAAAATCTCTGCTAAAGGAATTACAGATTACAAAAAAGGCTTTAGCTATGCTTTTGAACAGCTGCTAAATGTAAGTGTGAAAGTCGTCTCTGCTGTACAGTGAAGAAGGAGAACGTGAATGTTCAGATGGCCACCGCACGCTCCTCCATTGTGTAACAAAGTGGTAGAAGTGCAAACCTTTATTTAGCAAGTAAATTTTTCCTAACAATATGTTTTTTTCTTTGCAGATCCCCCCGCAGGTTCTTAAGATGTGGGCACAGATTTGGGTTTCAATGTGTTGTACTGGTTTTACTTCATTCATTCAGCTAGTTTGTTTTGTAAGGTGATTCTTGATTGGCACATAGCTGTGGTAGTGGTGTATTTGAAGGTAATTTTAAAATGAGAGGTTACAGGAGGATATAGTGTTGTTTATTATTTCAGTTTTACCACAGTATCTCCTAGCAAAGTTTAGTTAACCTGCATTTTTGTATTTATTACATGTCATAAATAGTCTGCCATGGCTTGAGAATTGCAGGGGGAGTAAATGACTTTGTTAACAGAGGACTATTAGGCAACAGAGTATTCTAATTCCTTTCTCCTTCTCATGCATGAAATTAATAGTTTCCTCAAAAATTAAATGCATTGCCTCTCTGTTTTAGTTACATTGTACTTTCCAGTTTGCACCCAAGCACTAGCTCTCTAAGTAGTAATGTCTCCCCTTTACCACAAAAGTTGGGAGTTTATTAGTCTTTTTTTTTTAACAGTTTTTACAGTTGTTTAAAAAAAAATTCTACATTTCACCTTTATATAGACTGTATATTGCATCTTCACCTTAGTGTAAATAAAGCTACATTAATTTACAGAAGTTAAGAATCTAACTTAGTATGTATTCTTTTCTGTATTCTAAAGTGTATTCTTTTTATTTATTTATTTATTTATTAGTACATCAGTTACGTCTCTCAGTGTACAAATGTTTAATTTTTAACTCTAATCTGCCAGATTCTGGACTTCAGGGAGCTTTCCTGCTCCCTGAGTATATATGCACATGCATCTTAAGACCAGAGCTGGTTGAAAAATTTTCTAACCTTGTTAAATTTTGATGGAGGAAAAAACAATACAATATTTTCAGTAGTATTTTCTCAGTGGTTCAATATTTACATGAGCAAAGGGGTTTGGTGGGGAAATGATTGTGTGCCCTCTGCTGATGGTTATATAAAACTGCAAATAGGATTTTAAAAGCTATCAGACTTTTTTGGACCAGGCTGAAAGGCATTTCCCCTTTTTCTTCATACATCTCATTCAGAGGGAACCAGCAAGATACAAGAAATTTTGCCAAACACAGCTTTTTCCTCATAACATTTATATTTGATTAACTTTGTGTATTACATTTGGTGCAGCACCAGATATGTACTTTCTGTACAGGCAGTATTAAGAAGACCCAAACACAGGGGAAGCCTCAAAGTGGACTTGTTTGTGGGACCAAAAATATTGCTTAAAAAAATAATTGGAGATCAGTCTCATAATGGGATCATCTCTCTTGTAACTGGAGACAGAAGTGTGATTAGCCTCACATAATCTCTGCAAGTCTGTAAAATATGGCTGGATGATGTGGATGTGTATATCAAGGGAAATTAAGAGATTGCACTAGGTTATAGAAATACAGGCATCCTCTCCAGATATTGGCAAATCCTTTTGGCAGGAAGAGTAAAGGGCTGGTGATGGAGTTAGTGCTAGACTGGTGACAAGGCAATATAATAGGGTGATATAATACAGGCTTAAACAAATAATAAAAAATATGCTTTGGGATAGTTTGCAGTTGTATATTTATGAATTCAAACACTCCATTGCTTTAAGGGCCATGGAAATGGAGTATTTTTTAACAGCTCAAATTTTCATAATAATTTTGTGGGTACTGTTTCCTGGATGACAGTTATTTCAAACAATTTTCTGAATACCAGTAATATTTCACTCCTGCCATGAAAAACTTACTGTCTAAAGTGTTGCTAGATGGAGATAGACACTTCGCTTTTTTTCAGTAGACTAATTCAAGTGATTGTTAATAATCTGGATTTTATTGTATTTATGCAGTGTTTTCCCATTATTTACTGTTATATTACCTTGCTATTTCTTCATCTTCAGTAATTCAGAAGGTTTTTTCCCCTTATACCATAATATCTATGATTTGTCAAAAAATTATCTTGAAATCATCTCTTCTTGAGTAGTTGATTTTTGGTTTGGTTTACCTTTTGCTGCCTCAGTGGCATGAAACTCATAATGAAAAAGTGTCCTAAAGTGTCATGTCACAAAGTACAATCATGATCTGCCACTTAAGGAGTTAATTTTAAGGATGTAAAGCTTGTGTAAAACAGAAGCAGTTTTAGGCACAGTATAAAATGGATCATGTCTCGCTTGCTTGTTTGAAAGAAAAAACTCCAAACCAACAACAGGCCTTTATCAAGCACAAGAGAGAGCAAAAAATGAATACACAGACTCAGTTCCAACTTGCATTCTTCTGCAGTTTAAGCTAAGAAGCCAGTTTTTGTCCTGGGGAAGCTGCTGTATAGGCAACACGTTCCCCTTCAGCTGTGGTCTGTGATGGGAAAGCAGAGCCATCCGTTGGACAGCTGAGGCAAATTGTTCAGAAAAATGATGAAATTACTGCATCAGCTTTGCAAAACCACTTATATGCACTCCCTGAGTCAGTATCTCTCATTTTTTGCGCAAATGGGGGGAAAAAGGATGTGTTGTAAAGGCAATTCTGCCTTCCTCTTGATCCCTTGTAAGAGACTGGTGTGTAAGTTCATTCATCAGGATGAGAAGTTTTTATGGTCAGAAAATATCATACGATTTGACCTTATTTATGTTCAGATTTCCAATATTGTTTGGAAGCTGAAATCTTAGGGTTTTTTTTTTCCATGACAAGACTTTAGAGTCTAAACGGTGCAATGAAAGTAAATGCCCTTCTGTAAGTACCAGAAGATAAAGAGAAATCACTGCATTTTTCTGATACTGTATTAGCAAATGCTAAGTAAGCCACTAGGAAAATCCTGATTGAGTGAGTTAAAACAAAGACTAGGTCAAGTTCACATTGCTCATAAAAGAGCTCATTTTTTTTATAATATGAGCAGGCTTTGGTCCCCTTCCCTGTCAACTCTTTGCTTTACCTCTGATTTTATTTTTGCCTGTATACTAAATCACTGAAAATCTAGGTGAATTTCAAAAACCCACTAAAAAAAAAAACCCAAAAACCCCAACAAACAAACAAACAGAAAAAACCAGGAAAGAATTAGAGGAGTGGAAGATGGAGCTTATTTTAAGGAAATCTGGCAAAAATAGCAAATACAAAAATATTCCTGAGTTTATAAGGTAGCGTTTTTATTCCTAAATTATCAGAGTTTTCATTTACGTGGTCAGTGAGCTTGAGAGATTCTGTAAGGAGTGCAGCAAAAAAAAATGCATATTCACTAATTCATTAGAGGGTCATTGTTCCCAAATTTCCACAAGGACAGTAAGGACAAGAGAAAATGTAAGGACTAGAAAAAAGAAGAGTAAAAATATTTAGAGGCCCTCACTGTACAAGTCTCATGCAGAACGTCTATAGAGGAACGCTGTGGGGTTGATGTGATGGGTATGAGCTAAAGAGCTTTCCTTGTGTTGGTGGAGGTGAAAGGAACCATCAGAGCCCCATTCTTCTGTGTTGGGCCAGATCTGAAATAAGTCATATTTAACTCTCATGGAACAGAAAACTTATTTTATTTTATTTTATTTTATTTTATTTTATTTTATTTTATTTTATTTTATTTTATTTTTTATTTTTCATTCAGAAAGTGGTATTGAATGAAATCCTAAAAGACATTTTGAAGTTTTGCCATTACTGTGTTAAAGTAGTAAGCATGTTGATATGACAGCCATCAAATATAACAGTTGTTGTTCCTTATAGCCCGAAATTTAAAAAAGCTTCTGTTTGTATCTCCTACAGCACAGTGTCTCTAGAGCTAACTGCAATAAGATTATTATGTTGTTTACGGATGGTGGTGAAGAAAGAGCACAGGAAATTTTCCATAAATATAATGAAGACAAAAAAGTAAGTGATATATGAAACATTTTATTGCATAAAATACAAAAGCATAAAGAGGAATATTTAAATGTGGTAGTGAAAGCATTTTTGGTGCGTATATAATGTACTTTTTAAAAACATGTTAGTATTGAACCTTAGGGCACTTAAAACTTTTCTGATCAATAATATTTATTTGGAAAAAAAGTAAGATATCTTTAGTATTTTACATGTTGTGATCATTGGTGTCAAGCAATACAGAAATATTCCATAAACCATAAAAAATTAAAGTTTTTATTGACATTTTTCTTGTATTGGAGTAATATTTCCATTATCAAGTAGAAACACAGGTAGGTAAATGATATGAGATATATCTATATCTCCTCACTGTGAATATTTTCTATGTGTTTTTGTTGTTCATCAGGGAAAAGCAAAAGATTAGAGTCTGAATCTGAATAGATTTGTGCTGGAACAAATGCAAATGTTTTTTCCCAGTGAGGCTAATTATACCCTTGAATGTCTCAGCTAGGAGTGGAACGGCTTTCTATTGATGAAATTTGATCTGTGGTTCAACCAGAATTATGGGCTTGACACGAGAATCGCTGGATGAGTTGTGTTGTTCAGATTAGATTGGTTTATTAGCTGTGCTGGTTTTAAGTTTTGAATCTAATCAAACTTCTGGCCTGGCTTTTGTATACTTATAGATGTAAAAACACATGAGTCTATGTGGGCCTGAAATAAAACAGCTTTGTAAATTGTCTCCTACTACATTTCAGTGCAAAGCATTATATTTAGAAGATTAATCACTTTCTAAGTAAAAGTTCAATATGAGCTGGATTCACACTACAACTAAGAATTTACCTTTTCTAGCGCTTGGGGATGTGCCTATGTATGGTTTGGGGTGTTCTGTGTTTGTTTTTTGTTTGTTTGTTTTGTTTTGTTTTGTTTTGTTTTGTTTTGAAAAAAAAAAACCCTAGAAGTTAGATCATAATTCACCAAGACACTTTAACAGTTGCCATGGATGCTTATGTATAAAACAGTAGAAGTATTTCATTGGAAATCCTTGTATATTTGAATTAATCTCTTCAAATGGAGAACCAGAAATGCAAGACACAATTTTCATCTCGACCACTGATTCACTCAGTGACCTTGAATAATCATTTTGTGTTTGCTTTATAATAGTGTTTCACATAGAATAACATGGTGGGGTTTAGTTAATCTTCATGTCTGAGCTGAAAGTACTTTTTAAACTAAAAATTAAAAGGCAGAACTGAAATTACAGCAACTTGTTGTGTGGCACATATGGCTGTATTTTGAAAATATATGCAGAGATTACTCTTCAAATTTGCACTTGGTAGCTTTTATTGTGTTACTACAAGGCCATCAGCTAAAGGAAATACGTGCATAACGGGGAAGATGTATGATTCATTTCTTATTATTTTCCATTTAATTTTCCATGTTAGGAGGAAAGTATAGTAAAATATCGAATCCAAACAACAAAACAGATTTGTAGTGCTGAGATTTGTGTTCTTACTCACGTCATCCCTGACAATCGATTATTCTGTGAAGCATAGTAAATGAAATGTAGGATTTACTAATTTAAAATGGTTATTTTACTGCATCCTTTAATACTGTAAATTTGCACTGCCAAGGGTAGTGTTGGTTTTATATATACTGTTATATATATGTCGTGGTTTGACCCGAGCTAGCAACTAGGACCACGCAGCCGTTAACTCAGTTCTCCCCCCATCCCCTCCAGGAGGGTAGGGGGAAGAGGGCGAAAAAGGAAAAAAAAACAAACCCTTGTGACTTGACATAAAGACAGTTTAATAGAACAGTAATGGAAGAGAAAATAATAATAAAAATAACAACAATAATGGTAAAAGAATAACAAAATGAGTGATGCAATACAATTGCTCACCACCCAGTGATTGATTGCCCAGCGCTTCCAGAGCAGAGATGGCAGATTCCTGCCCCCATGGCAGCTCCCATTTATATACTGAGCACGATGTCTATGGTCTGGAATACTCCTTTGGCCAGCTGGTCCTGTCTATGCTCCCTCTCAGCTTCTATGGGAAGCTGAAAAACTCCTTGACTTAATATGAACATTACCTAGCAACTAATAAAACAATATGCATTCTCAACATTATTCTCAAACTAAATCTGAAACACAGCGACTACCAGGAAGAAAATTAACTCTATCCCAGCTGAAACCAGGACAATATAATATAATACACTGTCATTTTCTTGTTCCCTCTAGTGAATTAGGGCTTGGGGGTTTTATTGTATAAAACAAAAGTATAATGATGACAATGGTTCAAATCTTAGTAAGCACATTTTGTCACTTGTTTAATAAAGTACTGGGTTGCTAGATGCCACCCCTTACTGGTTTTCTTGAAGGTGACATTGGAAATACAAGAAATACTAAGAAAGTTTTTGCAGATATAATTTGAAGAATCATTTGTTTTCTCCTTATAGTTTTCAAGCAGTAACAATCTTTGTGGTGTTGAAGGAAAATTTCTGGTTGAAAAACTTCTAATGAGATTGAAACAGTAAATTCACTTTTAGGAATAATAATGAACCCCCGCGACAATCTTTCCTAGCATTCTAATATTTTTAAAAATAAGACTAATACAAAACATGCTTGTCATGCTCTCCTTAGTAAGACTACACTTGATTTCAGAATGATGACATGTGAGCTCTTCAGTTGTTCCCTCTTTTTGTACTTTAAAGTTAATCTTAATCCAGTAAAGGATAATAACATAATTGATAGACACATTCTAACATGAAAAATACCCATATACTTTTAATTTTGTACAGTCATAGTCACAAACATAGTGTTGTCTTCTTAGATTGCATACCAAGCTGCTTTCATATATTAAATGACAAGATATTTAAAGACACGTGGATCTAGACTCTGTTGTCTTTATTACAGTTAATTTATATTTTATTTCACAAGTGGCCCATTGAATGTAAGCCCAATTTTATAGTTATCATTTGTAGAGAGGCTATTCAATATCAGGTGTTAAAAAGTTTTTGATGCTTTACTGTAGTAGCACTTCATAGTATAAGTATACATCAGCCAATGCCTTTTGTTGCCTGCTCTGCATTTGTTTGAACATTTTTCTTTGTGTTTTGCATACAGTATATAAAAGATGGATCTTTATTATCTTATTATATCACAGTCAGTCACTTCCCATCTTAGGTACACAGTGTTGTAAATTTTCTTTTTTTTTTTTCTTGTACAAACGAAAGACCATTCATTCAAATCTATTAATCTTTGTTTTCACCTTCCTGATGTAAAATTGCTTCAGCTCTAAAACTATTTTCTTCTTCATGTCAGTTACTTTGTAATACCTTGGCATGAAAGCAGCTTCAATAAGTTTTGGCCCATCAGATGACACGACTTAGTACACTTGTTTGCAGTGCCCTCAGTGCAACCTTCAAGTTAAGAAGTGGAAGAATACAATAAACAATTGGAAACTACTAAAAGAGCACCCTAGAATATAGAGGCTGGAAAACTGTCCTGTTAAATTATGGGGTTTCATCCATTTAAGATAGGATACAGATATATTTAAAGTAGTTTTTTGTCTTTACAAATTATTTATAGTATGAATATGGGAGTTATTACAAAAGATGTAACAAAATTTTGAGGAAGAACGTTTATAGTTTTCATCTGTTTGAAGTGGAAAATCACAGTTGTGTTTCACCTTTGCATGCCTTTTTCCCCTCTATAAACCAGATTTTATTGTCACAGATTGCAACTACATGCTGTGCCTGATATTTAAAAACTGGCATGTTTACCTTTACAGTGACATTTGGGGCACTCACATTAAATGTGTGAAATACCACACACGCGCTATATTTCAGGAATGGGGGTGGTAAATTTTAATTTTATTTGCACTCGTACTACAGATGGCTTCACTGAAGATAGCAATATAAATTTAATTGCAATGGAGGCCCAGTAGGCGTTCTCCATCCTGAGAATTCTGAATTCAGGTTAAAATAGAAAGCTAACTACAGCTCTTTGGGGCAGATTGTGTACCCTTAAATCTGTGTTTTGAAGGATTGCTCAACTTATGTGAGTAGGAAAAGACCATAAACATACCTCATGCACTTTGAGTTGTTTGAAGTTTTCTGGCATGGTAGAGGTTTGTGTGGGTCAGATGGATTGGTGTGACTCACACAGGTAGAAGGATCTGACCCCTTAGGTAAGAGGGGAACCTCTCATGTCCCATTTCCACAGAATTATCTTTCATGATTGGCACTGGTGAGGCCCCACCTCGAATACCGCGCTCAGTTTTGAGCCCCTCACTACAAGAAAGACTCAGAGGTGCTGGAGTGTGTCCAGAGAAGGGCAACGAATCTGGTGAGGGGTTTGGAGAACAAGTCTTATGAGGAGCGGCTGAGGGAACTGGGGTTGTTTAGTCTGAAGAAAAGGAGGTTGAGGGGAGACCTTATCGCTCTCTACAACTACCTGAAAGGAGGTTGCTGCAAGGTGGGGGTCAATCTCTTCTCCCAGGTAACAGGCGATAGGATGAGAAGAAACAGCCTCGAGTTACAGCTGGCAGTGACTTCTTCCAAATGGGCACATTCAGCATGTCAACAGAATGATAAAATGAAATATCTATGAAAAACCATCTGCAAAGCTTTCTTCTAAAAGAGAAATACCTCCTACCATCATTACGATAGGAGGGAACCATTTTCTTCATTCGTTTGAATCCATTATCACACAACTGTCAGTTAGTAAAACTGAAAGGTAAGCTGTTATTCTAAGCAATGGTGTATGAATCATTCTAGACAAGGCTGAAAGTGTTAGTCCTCACTACAAAGGACCACTGAAAAAGCCCATGACATTTCCACTTGGGGTAGCCGTGGGATTCTCATCAGGTGTCAGACTGAATGAATGTCTCTTTCTGGAGTTACTCATAGAGCCAAAAATAGAAACAACTTCTTTCTCAATACTAATATCAACTTCGAATAGAGCTTACCAGCTGTCAAAGTGTACCCCAACAGTTCTTGCCTTTCCGAGTGTGTGACAGATTTGTGACACAGGATATATATCATAATGAAATTAAGGGTTGGTTGAAGCAAGTAAAGTTCTGGTTTGTGTCTGAATGGCATGTAGCATAGTTTGATAGATAAAATTTAAGCCAGTTTTTAAGCTTTCTGCATAGTAGATCATTCTCTGGCCGTCTCTACATGAGCTTTCTGTGATCTTTAGACAACCAGCTGCTAAGATACTTCTCTTCCCTCCTGATAGTCCCCCTGTCCTGTGAATTTTCGTGGAGTGATGGTACAGGAAATCCCATGTAGAAGAAATGTCCAGCTAGCTGGTTAAACTGGCTCCCTGGCTCCTTTCCTAATCACTTCTGTCTTAAAAGTGTGTCATCTTCCAGCTGTTATTTTTAATTTGTTGTATGTACTGTGACATGCAAAACTAGTAAAGCTAAATTCTGGGTGAAACTTCGGTCAGCACTCATAAATTCCACAATCCATTCCTTTTTCTTACAAAATAAAAGTGGAAACCATGTTATTAGAGTGCTCACTGAAGAAATGTCTTATTCTTAAGGCAAATTACCTATTTTTTATCTCTTTCTTAGCTCCACTTATTAATGAAGGGCTTGTAACCCATGACAGCTTCTGCGTTCCTAACATAGATTATTGCCACAAAATTAATGAATTTAAATATTCTTATCAGTAGTCTTCCTCCTGTGGTGCTCATTATCCAGACATGCTTCAGTAATAGTCAAGTTGCTCAATACTGAGCTATTTAAGGTCATAGCCGTGTATAATCCACACAATTTTCAATACAATATTAAGCACACGTTTTTCCACATAAACCTACATTTTGAACCACAGTTACCTGATGGTGTGTGAAGCCCTCTTCCTACACTAGGAGTCAGAGTATAGTGATTTTTAGGATACTCTTTTTCAAAAATATTGTCCTTTTAGCGATCCTAAGCTGACATTCTACTACCATGTGTCCATGCCCTGACAAAGCTGTTAGATTACAGCAGTCTATCACAGCCTTTCCCACACTGTTTTTCACTGACCCCTTTACCTTTAGACTATATAACATCACATTTAACGTTTTTCTTAAAGGCTTCAATAAGGAAATCATATCCATTACATTTCTTCTCCCTTTTTCATCTACTTTTCCCTTCAACCCTCTCATCCCATGTGCTGTTCTATATATGGACACTATCTTGTTGAGCAAGATTGCTGCAGACTTAGGAGGGGCAGCAGAAAGTGCAGCAAGTCAGAGGAGGGTTTATTTTAGGAAGCTCTGCAGGCACAAGAGCCTCTTCATGCATGTTTCCACACACACGTTCATGTGTTGATACTGAGCTTCTCTTCAGGCTGCTGCTTCGTTATGAGCATGAGTCCATCTGGGTTACCACGTGATATTTTTATCTACTGTGCAAGATAAAAATCCGCGTGGTGGTGTTGAGAACTGCAGAACGCTAATGAAATTTTTAATATAGCTTTGTTGAAAAGTAACCTTATCAGTCTTATTAGAATCGTGCGTATCTATTACATAAAACCCAAGTGGCAGCTTATTTCCTTCAAATTTGGCATGGAGGGGTCTATTTGATACTTCTATTTTTGTTGATCTTCAATTCCCAGCCACGACATTAATAGTGATTGATTCAGAGTATCACATAGAGGTTGATGCTGCAGATGGCATAAAATGATTAATCAAGGCAACAGGGGTAGGATATCACTTAATATAGAAAGCACATTATGTTTGTTTTGGGATGAAAACAAGAGAGTCAGACAATATTTTACTTATTTACACAAACAAAATGCTTCATATGGCATAACTGGTTGAGGTTATGCATCAGAAGATTTGTCCCATCTCAGTCTCCCTGTGTATCAACGGTGCATTCGTTGTTATGAATCTGGCATTGCAGTGAAATGCAGTGTGAGTTGATTGTATTCTGCTGTAATTCAAGAATTGGAGGAATGGGATGTTCTGCAATGATAAATTTAATACCTAGGCCATACCTGCTGATGTTTATGTAACCTCTTCTTTAAAGTACCCAGTTCCACAGCTTCCTTAGGTATCTATGTTTTTCTATTTCAACCCTTACCTGTTTAGAAAGTTTTCCCTAAATTTCCTTAAGGCAAAATGAGCTTTGAGGGTTTTTTTCTTTTCATTTTACATTTGTTACAGAGACAATTAATTCTCATCATAATTTTCTCTTACATTTTAGGAAACCATTTTTATGTTGTCACCCTCATCCAACTTTTCTTTTCAACCTTTTTCTTTTCAGCTAAACAAACCAACTTCTTTCAAATTCTCCTACATTATATCTTAATTTTTTTTCATTCTTTATTGTCTTCTCCATTGTGTATAATGGCATGTTATCTCTAACTTAAAACATGGTCGTGAAAAGTTAGAGAACCTTAAGTGGCATCAGGAGAACAGAGTAGTTTCTGTAGCTTTTTTTTCACACAGCACTTAGGTAAATACATCATAGTATATAACTTAAGTTTTGAAACGGCATTATGTTATTGAACCATATTTGTTTTTTGTTTTTCTCTGAAAGTTTTTTTTCTGTAACTGCTGTTTTTTTACAGATATCCTTCAATTTTAGTTTCTGTGTTTGGTTTTCTAAGTATTTTTAATCTTACATTGCATTAGACAGTTTCTTCTTGTATGCTAAATGTATTCCTCTTCATGAATTGCCAGCTTTCTTGTAACCCTTTGTTCTTTGGATTATCTTCCCACAATACTCAGCTAGGTAGTTCTCTGAGTTTGTTGAAGTCTCTTTTTGAAATTTTATCCTTGTTTTACTGCTGTCATACCTTCCTTTCCTCAAAATAGAAAAAACTTCTTGATCTTTCACTCAAATGATCCTCTTCCTTCTAGATTTTCAGTTAATTCCTCCTTAAAATTCAGAAATAAATCTAACTGTTCTTGGCATCTTCTAGAAAAAGAAATTTTCCTAACCTGCTACAAGATATTCAGGAATTGTGTCTCACACCATATTGCTTTATCTGCATGAATCTATATAACTAAAGTTACAAATAATTTTTCTATGCTTCTGGTGTTTATTAAAGGAAGTGCCATAAGTAAAACTCAAAGAACTGACTGTAATGAGTGCAGCTGTAGACAGAGAAAATATAAGTTGTTCTGCTGAAAGTACCACGTAAGAGAGACTTACAAATCCCATTCATTTAAAAACATAAGACTGGAGAAAATTTAGAAGTTAAGAATTGTGTTCTGCAGATAGAGAAGCAAAACTGGACACAAGAAAAAAAATTATTAAGAAGACAAACAGATGTTTTTCTATAAAGTTACCCATTGCATAGTCAAGATTCTGACATTTGTGTATTCACTGAATCTAGAGATTTCCAAAGGTTAACTTTACAACATTGGTGTAAGAGTGCAACTTGCCGGGAAGAAACTGCATAGTTTGTCCACTTAATAGAATAAGTAATGTAACTAATGTAACATAACAGAATGTATTTTAAAAAAGAATTAACTATTATTAAGTGACTCTAAAACTTGATACAAACCTTGGTTTCTAAATGCTGCTTAGGTCAACTGGTAGACAGATGATGAACATTAGCTGAGCATTAGCGTCTTAGTAGATGGAATTGTTTCAGATGGGATGGGACATCTTTGAAAAGGTTTGCCAACACATTGGTGGAAAAAACAGACAGAAATATGTAGAAGCCTTTATACTGGGGCTCAAAGGGACAAGTTACAGAATGGGAATCTCTGTAGTAGGCAAGAGAATAAGAGAACAGCTGAAACAAACAGATGGTAGCACGAGATGTATGCATGCAGCAGCCTAAACAGATGACAGGTTAAGAAGGAAATGAAAATTTCAAGAAACAAAGTTGCAATCCATTCAGATAACAAGAAATATATGTTTGTATATTCCAGAAGCATAACAGAGAAAAGGGATATGAAATGGGAAATGAGAAAGCATAAGTGTAGGTGTACTGTAAACTTCACTTAAGCAAGTAGAAACCCTGTGCAACTTAAATGTAAAGTATTAGAGATTGCTGCAGACAGTGTAAAGAAGGGTTGCTTTTTGGGAGAAAACCTCAATAGCTGAGATGAAGAAGCACTGTCTGTGAAATCTTATCAAGAGTAAGAATTATTTTATGTAATTAAAAAGGCCTATTTGTATAGCATTTTGCAAAAAAATATTTGTTTTGACAAAAAGCAAGGAAAAATTCCTCTCTCAAGTAAGGGTTGAGTTTTCTGGTGAGAAACAAACAGAAAATACCCCAGTCTCTGCTTAGAAAGTAACTTGGATTCAAAATCCTGATTCATCCCAAAGAAAAGGCTAAAATCTGCTCTGTCATTTGTCCAGGAAATCATAGTCACATTCTTTAATCTTTTGCATTCTACAGGATGGAATTTAATATGCAGAATTTAACATGCTATATGGAACAAAATGTCTTTAATAGAAGAATGAGAAACTGACTTTACAGTCTTTGACTTTTGTGGTTATGGAAAATAACATTCAAGGATAAGTTTTTAGTTATTTTTTCTTGAGGTTTTCACAAACATTTTTACAGGTATTATTCCTAAAATATAGAGGGAAAAATTATTTTTTAAATCAGAACAGGGTCAGCATATGTAGTCTCTGAATTCTTAGCCTATTATGTGTCTCCATTCCTCTGTTTCTATACTTAGCTTTTATCTGAAGTCAGTCATTTTAGTCAAAGTCATATTCATGTTAGCTTTGTATAAAATTCAAAATGACGTATTCAGTTTGCTGAGGCTTAGGTGGGAATTCTGTGCTCCATAATTTCATTGTTAGTCATATACAAAAGAAAACAGTTAATCCATACTGACCAAAGAAGCTGGAGTGCAAGCTGCAAATGTATTTTTTTAATAATTCTGACTTTATTTAAATGGATCTTTTTAACAAGAAAAAATATCAGTTTATTTACAAATTATTTTATGAAGCCGCCTCTTTGAAGGTGATGAATTGTATAATGCAGACTGTCCATATTGTGTTCTTGGTTCTACAGGTAGCCAGGAAAAACAGCAATAACCTCAATTCTTTCTGTTGCAAACCTAGTCTGTAGGTGCTATTTTATTTGAAAACAAAAACAAAGACAAAACCAAAACCCTCTAAGGCAATATTTTGTCTATAATAACTTTCTCTGTAAGAAGAATATTTAAAAATAAGGCTTTATATCTTTTTATCTTTTTTCAATAAAAAGACAGCTTTTGTGAGAGATCATTAAAATTCACTTATCTCACATCATAGACTGAAAACCAGCTTATATCTTGTCACCTCACTGTCATTGCACTACGATATGTTGTCTCTGCTCTTCTCTTTCAGCCATTGTGAATGCAAAATTTACAGCTAAATTTACTAAGAACACTGTCACAAACCGTTAAACACACCAGGGTTAGAGACAACCCCCAAAGTTATTTTACCTGTAGATTGCATGTAGGATCAGTTCTATTTTTTTTTCCCTGAAAATTTAATTTAGCTGATTATAAAAGAAATGAAAATGCTTATCATTCAGTATAGGAGTGAACTGTGTCATGATTAATTTTATTATTATTAAACCATCCATAGAATAGATGGTATCTGTAAATCTGTACATATACAATGTTTCTTAGACAATCTTGAGATTTCAGGAGTAGTTTGGCAAGAAGTACAATGCATGAGCTTGCACAGTGATTGCATTAATTGCTAACTGTGAAGGACAGTCTCTATTACATGATTGCACATAAGACTCGGTCTTTCAGCCATGCTAAGACATTTGCCAGTTGCTGACAGCAGGCATCGTCAGTGCCTGCTTGTGTCAGTAATGGAACGTCTTACCTGCAAGCAGAGACAAGGTCAGGTTGCCCTGAACACAGTCCTGTATGGAAGTGCTGAGTTTCCTTTGCTATGCAGTAGTTATTAAATTTTTTTCCCCCTAAAAAAAAAGAAAGGGAACCAAACATGAAGCATTTTCATCCTTAAATCTCCATCTCTTGAGGTGATCTGAAGATACTCTTCTGTCTCCAGGCCAATCTCCAAGAAACAGCATGTGAACAAGGGCAAAAGTGCCTTCACCTGTTTAGCAGGCATACCCTTTTTCATGCTCACTAAATCGTTTTCATTTAGAATTGTCATATTCTTATGATGATCAGACCATTGTAAAATTAAACGTGAACTTTGTATAACTGATAATCCCATAGAGGAAGATTTTCTGTAAATGGGTTTTGCTGGAAATGAGAATTTCCAATGGCCCTTCCCTTTCCTTTCATCCTTTTCACTTTTCTGATACAACTGTTTGGCATTTGCAGATATTTAGTTTCAGTCAGCATTTTCCACACTGCACAAGAGCTGGAGTACTGGGAGTAAAAAATGGAGGGAGTAACTGTATAAAGCAGACTGTTAGTACCCTATTTTCAAACAAAGACTATTTGCAGGAAAAAACAGTCAGATAGGTCAGAGTACCTGACTAAATTAGCGTTTGAATTTATTTTTTTGAATATTAAATTATCCTTTAAATCCTCAGCTGATATTTGTAATATTTCTTCCCTGGGGCTTATAAGACCAAAAAAAAAAAAAAATGAGGAGGAAAAAAAAGAAGGCTTTGTGTCACAATATGAACAGTAAATATCTCTCTAATTAATCTGGTCCTTTTCAGCTGCTCAGCTGCCTCCAAATGTCATTCTGACTATCAAAGAAACGCCTAAAATGCTTTTAATCCAGAGTACAGAGGGAATTACTTTGTCATCTCCTTTGTCTGGTTACTTATATGGGCCACCATATTTGCAAGGATCTCTCAGAAAAAAAAAAAAAAGACTTCAGGGAATGCTAAATGCTGAGTGTCAGGGAGAAGCAGCTTAGGGAAAGGAGGAATTTAATTGTTCTTCATTTCACCAAAGAAACTTTGTTATTAATATAACCACGGAAGGAAACACATCAACTGTGTTTCAATAGAACCCGGCTAGTCAAAGTAAAATATTCAAGAGCTGAATTGTTAAAAGATGGTAGTGTAATTTCTTTATTTGAAGACTGTGAGACAGAATGAGTGGCTAGAAAATCACCTGATCCAGACTGAGTCGTTGCATTTACTTCCGAGGTGCGGCGGGGTTGTCCGGTGAGGACAGCAGTTTTGGTGGAAATCACAGGCAAAGCAACCAGTGCACCAACATCCTTTGAGCCAGAGCTACAGCCACAAATCTGCGTCACAGAAAACTACTTAAGGACTATTTGAGGACTTTCTAGATAAAATCCATCTCTGCCTTTCAGAGGGATGAGTTAAGCACACAGCATCTTTATTACACTCTATTGGAAACACTGTATTAATCTAAAAGTCTTCAGGCACCATTTATACTAGTAAATTACACGGGGCCAAGATGTGGGCTTGGAGACTGTCCTGCAGTCATTTATAGGTTTCAACTGTTAGTTAAACCTGGGAGATTTTCAGCCTCTGCCAACTGCCGCACCCCCAAACAAGGTGCTGGGACTCCTCCCAGGGCAGGAAGGAAAGGGGAAGAGGGAAGGAGCACTGGTTTAGCTCCTATGCAGGTTATGTGCGCTCTGCTGCCACAGTTGCTCTTGAGGCTAGAGAGTTGGTCAAGGCACAGTTTTTGGTTGGGTAGACACAGCCTGGTTGACTCTCATATTTAAATCCAAGCACATCATTGTGAAGTCCTACTGGTGCTTTTGAAAGCACAGCTTTTCTCTTACTGCCGTTTTGAGACTGAGGTAAAAGGCTAACGAAACAAAGCTGATTTGTACCTACACCTGGAAAATGTTGAAATTAAAAACTTCACCTTATTTGTAGAGACAGTGTAGTGCAGAGGACATAGCCTCCTTGTCATTATGTGATATTCTTACATTAAGTTATTCTGAGCATAGAGTTGAATAATCCCACTTGTACTTCTGTGATACTTCTGGCTCATCAAAGACTAAGTCTAAACTAGGTGAAGACTTAAAGGAACATATCATCAGTGGTTCAACAATGTAATTATGCTCAATTTAGCAGAGGTAGATTAGTAGGTATCAGCAGCAGGGTGTTTGTACCTTCTTACTTTTAGCCGCGAGGCAGAAGAGGAAGGGACACTGCATGCTGGCCCTTCAGGGAGTACGGAATGAGTTGCTGTAGTTCCACAAGGTGGCACTAAGAAGATGTAGAACAGTGTAACTGAATTAGTATTTTTTTCAGTTCTGTGAGACTGTTAATTCTGGTGTTTTTTTTTCAAAATGTTAGCCATAATGGTGTTTTTAACCTCTGCACTAAAAAACATCCCCATTTTCATGCAGATATGAAACATGAAACAAAGCAAGATGGACAAAAATACTTTTTTTCTTTTTTAAACACTTTGCAATTCTCAAAACACATTTCAGGGATTCATAATATTCACTTTGAAGACTTCTTCAGTGAACATGCAGCTTTCATTTAATGCATATGTTATATGAATACGGGTATAATCCTCAGTTTTTAGTTCCTTTTGTAGAGTAACTACATGTAACCATACTATACATCAGTGCTCTTGGATCTATTTTCCCAGTATATTAAGACTATTAAATGGTTTCGGACCCATACTATCAGTATTGAATCACACCCAAAGCAAGTTAGATTCTCCAATAATCTCCTAATATGTAACAAATTTAGTTTTTCTTTTTATTTTAAGATAGAAGAAGGAATAACATTAGAATATAATGTGAGCTAATTTTTAGAGTGTCATTATTTCTTTTCTTCATTAGGCTATAATTATACAGACTATAATTAGACCATGAATTCGTAAGTCAGCATTGAATCTTGAAGTCTGGGTTTGAATTTCAGTTTATGAAAGATATTAATGATAGAGAAGACTGCAAGTATACATAGAAAGTCTGGGAGAAATAATTCACTGTGGATAAATGTCTAGAAAAGCAGTTCCAAGGACCTGCTCTATTAGTCTTTAAACACATGCCTCAATTGAAGAATCCCCTTGATGTCTAGTGGATTACTTGTACAGTTAAATGTCTTGCTGAATCAGACCATAGAGGGACAATTATGGAAACACTCAAGTAGGTGTTTTATCAAATGCATTCATACTTTCTTCCTGTCTATAAATCCAAAGATGTCCCACCTGCAATTATCTTTGCATCTAAATATTTGAGAGATAAATTCTTATTGTTTCCCATGTGGGCTTTTTCTCCCCAATTTCCCTAAGTCTACACATTTTTTTGGAGAGTTTTCTCTTTCTGTTGCTGTATCATGCCATTCTTGGTATTTACTAATTTGACATAAAATTTTAAGTTCTGCATTTTGAGTTCTAGACCTTTATAACTTCACAGCCTTAGCACCTGACTAGGTTTCATACCCCACTGCTTAGGTCATCTCTGGGTTTTTCCCAATTGCTATTAAGGGCAAATGTGTAGGCAATCTGAGAGAAACATACAAAAGCCTAAATCTCCAACTTCTGAACTCTCTTGAGCCCGGTATTCGTAGCAGTAGAAGTAGGAATTTGATCACACTGAGAAACATGAACTCAGACCTCTTTTGTCTGAGCGTTGAACTCTCATCTAAAAGACTGGAGGCACCACTGTCACAGTCATTTTGAAAAGTGTGAGCCCTGCTCATCCATCACGAGATAACCAGCTTGATTCATATGAGTGAATCACACAGTTGTGTCCATACTAATGAACAGTCCAAGGCCAGGGTGCAGGCTGGATAAATGTCCATGGTTATCCATACTCTTTAATTGTTAACAGACCCAATGGTATGGTTCTTGGCCTGTGGCAATCAGCTCTTTTGAACAATGCCTGGGTTCAGTTCAGGGGCTAGTGTGAGCCAGAGACTGTTCCCAAAAGACGTTATAATGAAACCACCCAATATAGGGGGTGGGAGAGGGAGGGAGGAAGGCAACATATTATAGCCGTAGAGATGTAAGGCATGCTGTGTCACTTGCCCTCACGGCCTGAGAAAGAAAATGGGTTATGTCCCATTTTATTTCTACATAAATATTGCCTAAGGGACCCTAAAACTTCCCTCTAGCACATCATTGTGAGTCTTACCCTCACTGTTAAACACAGGACTTCTATTTCTCTTCTCCCTGTGCTTCCTAGGAAAACAAAGCCACTGTACTTTTATAGCTATAACCCAAATGGTTCAGGACTGCACCCCTGGAATTCCTGAATTGCGCAGTTCAGCATGACAGGTTATGGACCCGAATTTAGGTGAAACTCTTTATTTGGTACTTCTTATTGGCTAATCCTAGGCGGTTTCCTAATTTGTATACAGGAGTTTCAGACTGTCTTCGAAAGTTCTGTTCTCAGTTCAGATTGTTCATAAATGCCTTCTGGTCTCACTTCATAGAAGAATCCAAAATCATCTTCAGATTTTTGCCCACAGATGTAAAGACAGTAATGAAAAAAATGGATTCAAAGTTTTAACTGTAGCAGCCTGAAAACCACATACCATTTTCCTGACCTGTGGCAGAAGAGTACCAGAATGACTAATTGGCTTAAAGGCTACATTTTCAAGGTATTTAGAAGGTGGAGTGCATAGAGGAATTTAGAAAAGCAGTTTTATGATTTTATTCAGAAAAATAAACTTTGTGTATTGTCCTCTTATTTCAGAAGTGTACCTATTAAATATACAGTGCAAAGAATTTTCATCAGATCTGATAATCTATAAACACATTAGTGGGGAAAATAATTTCCCGTATCATGTTGGAATTACTGTTATTCCTTTATATCACAGCTTCTCTTGGTCTATAGCAAAAGATATTAAGTTTGAATGTTTCCCTGCAGTTATAAAGGCCATATTAAAATATTCTGAAATCATGATGTCATCATGAAAACTGAAGTTGCATGATTTGATGAGATCAATTTTTGCCTCAGTAAGTTTGTTTATCTAGTGGTAGAGAAAGATGCACTCTTGATGTTTTCACATGATAGACATAAAATGATGGGATTCATCTTGCCTGCATCTAGTTGAGTAAATTAATCATGTAGCTCTCTTGCTATCTGATAAAGAGACATATGTATCTCCCAAGGTCAGTTAATCTTCTCCTAAACAGTGTAATGAAGAGATACACATGAATGGTTATTGAGAGCTCTCTCATTGCAGCAGCACAGTGCTCAAGACAAATAATTTATCTGTCAAAAAATATGCATGTTCATCCACTCTGAACCACTTGCAGATTGGTTGCAGTTTCTCAAACTCTTGTAGGCCTACACGTATTGCCTACACATATATGCAGTGATCTAAACAGCAAGGGTGATTTTTGTGCTTAGTTCCCACTTTGAATTAGCTTCACTCAAACTGTTAATTTTCTGTAATACTCAAAACATGAAACACCCAAAGGAAGAGTTTAATTTAATCTTACTTTATTTCATTCCAATAGCGACATGAAGAAATAAAATAGGTACAAAGCAACTGAGACCTATAGGGAAAGCAGCCTTTTCATGGGTAGCTCTTCATTTCTGTCTTCATCACAACTCTCTTGAGTGCCATTATCCCCTACTATCTGTAGCAGTCAGAATCCTTCTATTCACCTTGATTTTTATGAGCTTCTTCTGCTAGAGAGAAATAAAAAATAAAAAGAAAATTAATTATATAATTAGGCAATTGTATATTCCTCAAAACAGTACTTCTGCCTTTATTTTCTGTAGCATTCTTTATTGTCTACCACTTCCTCTTATTAGGAGTTGGAATTTTGCCTGTTTTCCTTTGATGTCCTTCATAGGATCCTAGGATAAGTCAGGTTGCAAGGGACCTCAGGAGGTCTCTAGTCCAATGTTAGGAATAAGATCAAGCTAGATTGCTCAGGGCTTTAGTTAGTCTGGTCTTTAAATCATCGATGAAGGCAGACTTCACAACCTCTCTGGGCAGCCTGCACCACTTAGTATCTGATTGTCCTTACATTAATAATACAATTATTTTGCTTGTTAATAAGTATATTGCTCTACTATATACTGTAAATGAATAATACAAAGAATAAGAGATTTGGTGTTTTCTCCCCAAGATTAGTTTCAGAGTAAGAAAAGTACAGAAAATTAGCTATCCACTACCAGCACACGATACGCTCCTGACAGAGCTAACACAGCTCTGGACTTGGACACTCAGTGGTAGAAATTAGGACTCTTACATTTCAGAACAGATTCAAGACTGTATCTGACTGGCCTGGCAGAGCAGCCTGGTGCCCATCTCTATTTTTTCTCCATTCTAAGGGTATGAGTTTTCTGGAAGTACTTTACTTTGATTAACCCCATTGAAAATCAGAACGTGTGATAGCTCCTATTTGTTTTTCTGATTGAGCCATTGGTTTTTATTGATATGAAAGTTATGTTTCTTTGTGAAGAAAGTAAATGGATCTCCTCTGTGTGGAGGCAAGGTTGCACAGTCCCTGGGAAATGGTTTGGGAGACAGAAGTGTCCATCTGCTGGTGTGGATGGCGGAGAGCAAGAGTCATAGCAAAAGGACTTGGGAACCTGTATTGTGCACAGAACCTAAGAGGCTGCAGAGAAGCACAGAGAAGAAATAACCAGCCCTTGGTGGGGATGGAAAACAACTTCTTGGGATCAAAAAGTACTTGGCAGTTTGCTTCAACTCAGAAATCCACTTACTTGGTTGAAACCAAACTTAAAAGGAAGGACAGGCAAAGGGAGAGGTACTGATATCCATTATGTCTGATCTAGTTGCTCCAAGTGTTCTTGGTCATAAATTCTGCATTAAAAGTAATTAAATCTGTCTTTTTTTTTTTTTTTAGTTTAAAAACCTTTTGTCTTCTTTAGAGAGATGTCTATAAAGAAAAGGTATAGACAGATGCATCTCAGTCCTTTGGCTGACTCTGGGTCCTGTCACAGAAAATATTAGCACAGAGCATGTTTTTTTGCTAAAATTGGCTTGTTTAATTTGACTTGCTGACTCATTTTTCCAGCTGGTCTGTCATTCTACTCAATTCCAGATGAGGCAATAGGAAAAAGAAAACTCTTTTGAATGTTCCACCCTCTTGCCAAACCAAGTAACAATTAAAAACTCCAATTTTCGTTGCAGTTCTTTATCTCTGTTAATTATCCAAGGAACAGTAAATCAGATATATTGTCCTCTGCTTGTTGTCAATAATTTAAATTCTGAATTCTTTATAGATTAGTTACAGATTTAACACGCTGCTTCTTTTCCCTAAATTACATACCATTTTGCAACTTGAATCCAACGCAGTGTTTCATTTTTGCATTTGAGATCAAATGTGAGACAGTCCAGTCTAATTGACTCATGTGTTTTATACACACACAAGCGAATCCACATGACTCCATCTTAACCTAATTAGCTACTTTTAATCCAAAAAAGACATCAGGTCACTCAACTATCTAACTAGTGGCATTGAGTGGGCTTTTTCTTACACGATAATTTTTGAGAAGAATGTAATCTGAATGAAGTGTTAGTGGCCACTGAACTGGGAGTAAGTGCGGGTCCAAAAAAAAACAACCCCGGGGTAGGCAGGGTCCTTGTGAGCTGAGGGATACCAATAGAAAACAACATTGTGATATTCAGCTTGGAAAAAAAATAGGTGGTAATTAAATAGAAACAGAAAGATCCATTAGAAGAGTTATAGCTGACATTTCCTAAAAGAGGTCAAGAACAAATGGGGGATGGCAAATGTAACTTCAGTTTACAATGTGATACAGTGTTAAAAAAAAAATAATAAATGAGATGTAGACACATCAGGTGAAGTCATGTTGCCAGTATCTGATATTTTCAAGGTACTAGAAGGCATTTTTCATCTGTCTCTATCCATACCAACTATGAGAACAAAATTTTACCATCACACATGTACAGTCATTCCCATACCTCTCTGGGTAACTAGAACTATAATTGGCTTGACTCATTGCTGAGAAAGGACTCTGTATGGAATAGTGTTATTAGTTTCATTGAAAAACTTCAAATTTTGTCTGCATTTTAAAAAAACAACAACCAAACACCTGAATCAGCATTCAGTGCGGCAGAGTAGTTGTTTTAATTTTGCTTTTAACTGCAGAAACAAAGGGTTTGTGCAGATAAAGCAAATCAAAAAATATTGTTAATTAAAAATGACATCTAACACAAAGTTTTGTTCACCCTCCTTGCGTATATGGGTCAACACTAATAAAATTTTGTCAATTGCTAACTGCTAACTGATGATTTGGAGATATTCCTACAGCTCTTGGTTAATACATAAGCTCTGCTTACATCACACATGTTTTGTTGCTTATTTGACAAATGAAGGTTTAGGTAGTAATTACACATGATAAATAATGAGATGAAAATTTGTATTAATAATAATTTAAAATCTTATCAATGATCAATGGTTCACAAGGAGTTTCTGCAATTTTGTATGGTGACTATTATTTAAATAAAACATTATTACTCAGTTATAGAGTGCATGCAGATTAATTGTATTACGGTTTAATTTTAAACATAGTCATCAAGTTCTATAGAAAGGAATTCATATTCTGATTTCATGTAGTGATCTGTGATTTAGAAAGTGAAATGATAAAGTTAAAGGTCCATAAAGAAAAAGATGCCTGAAAAGGAAAGGTAGTCTGGTTGTTGGACATTCCTTCAGAGGGAGGTGGTAACTGAACAGTTTATTAAAACCATTGGGAAAATATTTTTCCCACCTTTTACAGAAACGCTCAGCTTTGAAGCAAAATATTCATCCAGAAACTGAAACATAATATTTGCAATTTTTCTATGTGTCTTGTAGGATTTTGAATTTGTATCCAGCAATACTGTTTTTTGGTTTAAATTTTTCTCATTCAAATCAGACAATTTGCATGGAAAATAATTTCATTTGGATAGAATTTGATGAATGCTTCTGAAGCCATAACTCCCCTCAGTTGCTAAGATAGATTGGAGTTTCATTAGCAAAAAAGAAAAGAATTATGATTATAAAAAATATAGCTTTAATGAATAACAAGAGCTTAAAGGGAAATATCAGAGCTTAACACTTCCGTGGAACTCTGTTGCACCAATTTAGTGGTTTTACATGAAAAAGACTGAAAGTCTGAGCAAAATGAGATTTTTTTTTTCTGTTGTATCTGAACATTTCCTTTTTTTTTTTTTTTTTTCCGAAAATATTTTATACCCTAAGAAATTCTGGTTTGCACTGCTTTGAATTCTACTGCCATGCATATGTTCATTTTAATTCATTGGTGAGCATCTAATACCAATAGAAGATTAAGTCAACTAATTTAAGAAAACCTAAAGAGCTATAATGACCACCCTAGAAATAAAAAGTTAAATTATTTATGGATGGTAACCAATGTAAGAGCTTTAAAGTATGAAAGATGTATGAAAGGACATTCTTCCTGAGTTCTGCTTCACGGACCAGATAATAGGAATATATAAAATATCATAATAACAGTATATCTATTATGGTGATAAAAAATGAAAAATTCACGGTTTCCTTTTTCTGTTCAAATGTATGAAAAATCCAAGTATTATTAACTTGAGAGTTACAGCTAATTAATAACATATAGTTATATGCATTGTTTTTTAACTCACATAGGTACGTGTGTTCACATTTTCTGTTGGTCAGCATAATTACGACAAAGGACCTATACAGTGGATGGCCTGTGAAAATAAAGGTACTGTGTTTTACTTTGAGACTATTCTTTGCTAGAGCTTTGGGTAGGCAATATCTTTATTGTTCTCTAAAAATTGCAGACTTTCAGATTGCAGAATTTCAGCCTCATTTTAGCTGTATTGTATTTTTTAACAAAAATTCCAAAAAGATATTTGATGAAATAATGTGTATATGCATATATATAAAGAATAATCTTGCTTATTTATTTCTTATTACTTTATTTAAAACTTTATATTGTAAGACAAATATCAGAGTATTTTTAGTAATAATAATAAGATATTATAGTTCAGTTTTGAGAAATCTTGTTGTAATAGCCATCTATGAAAAGATGGAACTGATGACAGATAAGAAATTAAACAAAGCTGTTTTATATTAAGGGGTCTGGACAAAGGGATTTTTTATTTGGTTGGTTGGCTGGTTGGATTTCTTTCTGTTTTTCTCCAAAAAATGACTTGCATTTTTTTCCCTTTTTCGATGAAAATATCAAATCTATTCTTGTCGTGATTTCTTAGCTTCTAAGAAGATCTTATATTTTTTATTTTTATCCTGATTTCTTAATATAGAAAAAAAAAGTAAAAAAAGGTGAAAGTAAGGAAGTAAAATGTTTTCTTCTAAAATTTCTACATGAAAAATACGGTCAGAAACATTTAAAAAGAGTGTGAGAAAGAGGTGTCTCAAATAACTTACAGTATAATTATGGAGCAAGAGATAAGAGATAAATACAGATAAATAGAAAATAGAGAAAATATCAAACAATATTGTTTAATATTAAATAGAGCAATTTCCAGGCCTGACTGAAAATGTGAAAGTATTTTACAAATCAGTAAGAAGCAAGAGGTGGAGAGGTAGATTACAAAGGGTCTTGAAAATTAAAACTGCCAGGGAAGGAGGATAAGATATGATTCTCAGGCATCAGGATAACAGAAGCCAAAGATACGAGAAAGATATAGATACAGAAAAAAAAAATAATATAGAAGAATCCATAGCCTGTATGAATAACATACCTATCATGGTCTCATGAAACCCTCAGTTTGCTGGCAAGTTATGCAGAAGATACTATAACTTCATGAAGACCTGATTGTATTGTCGGATAATTACAGAAAATCAACATTTGTTTTTTTGAACAGACATTTTTTTAACTAACATCTTTGTATCTCAAAATACTGTTTGCATGTGAACTCTGTTGCTTTAAAACAAATGAGAACCAACTGGCTTAAAGCATAACCACCTATGTCATTTTATTGTCAAGGCAAAAAGATCATAATCTGTCCAAAATTGACGTGATTATTTGTTTGCACATCCAAAGAAGCAGAGTTTTATTCAATTTTTCCTTAATGAAAAGTTTTAATTTATTACCAATTCACTCATGGCTTATGGCGAACTAAACGTCTAACCTCAGTACTCTTACCTCTCCAGTCCTCCCCACTTCGTTCCAGTTTGACTTACAACTTAGTTGGTCTGAAACACGATCTCAGTGTCTGTCTTTTCAGGGTCATTGATGCATACGTGCAACATTTTTAATTCAAACAAATAAGTCATATAATCAATGATGAATAAAGACATTTCTGACATTTAGTTAGAAGAAATACCAGTTTGATTTTTTCACCCTTTCCACAGAGTGCCTTATATTTTTCCGCTATGAAAGTCACTGTTGTGGCAGACTGTATTTATTCTCTCATTCCTACATGTATTCAGCATATAATTATGTTGCTGTCACAGTGTGTTAAAATGACCAATACGTATACTGGCACATCAGGGTAACTGGAAATTCAGGAGCACAAATTCAGTACATTATCTCAGCTTTAAAAACAACAGACAAAAGAAACGTTATGTACTCTCACTGCTTAAGAGTAACTGGCTTGGCCTATATGACATGGTGACCCATCATATGTGGCCTCATATGGTGGCATCTACTAAAAAAGTACTACATTCATACACGATAATTTCTATTAAAATTAAAATAGCAGTTAAAAGCTAAATGAAATTCCTCAAGAATAAGAGGCTAGCAGTATATTATATTAAGATGGTATTATTTCTGTTCCAAATTTTAGGTTATTATTATGAAATTCCATCCATTGGAGCCATAAGAATAAACACCCAGGTAAGTGTATTGGCCAAAAGTAGATATAGTTGGAGTAATTTCTCTTCTTAAATATGTTGTGTTTCACTGCTGTTTGAATCAACTGAATTTTAAGATGCACTACATTAAGAACAGAGAAAAAAAGAGAGGCTTTCTTTTACATGTGAGGTATTATTGTGCTAAAGCATTCTAATTTATGTATTTCTTTGTAGTAGTTGCAGTGAGCCAATTTACAATGTGAGCCCTGCTTCCCTGGCCAGCTGGCCCACAGCAGCAAGAGCCTTATAAAGCAGCGTGACCACGTGCACACAACACAGCGCTTGAAGTGGTCTCTATCCTGCAGACCCTCTCTGCACAAGGGCTATGTTTTGGGCTCAGTTTTTCTCCTGGCTTTATATGGTCCCTCTTTGATCCTGAGACACGGCAACAATGTTTTTTTTCAAGTTCTACGAAACCCGTAGTTTTTTATAACATGTCTAGACATTCGTAGTCTGCCTCCTGCCACAGCGTGATCCTAAGGGTTTGTGTTACATGGAGAAGTATTTAATTACTCCTTACATGGCTGTGGATGTGCGTGAGGGCATCGCCCTGCTAGAGTATCTGAACTCAACTGGGCAGAAACAGTGACCTGGTACAATTCTGCTTACCGGAGAGGTTCCTGGATAGATCCAACCAGTCTGGGAGAGACACAGCTTTTTTCCTTCAAAAAGCACACAAGACAGTTTTAGCAGCCATGTGTGTAGATGATTAAGGGCACAGGACCCTGGAATTATACGGTGTGATCCAAACTGAGAGTGCAGATGAACAGATATTCTTTTTAGTTGTCTGAAAGTCCATGCATTCACATGTCCAGAAAAGCAGAGAAATATCATAGCAGTTCTTTGTCCTTCCAAGCCCAGGCATGACATTTTTTGGCAGAAAATGAGTCCTTTTTTTTTGGCTTGAATAAGAGTCCTTTGATTCTGTTAAACTCTTCCAGATAGTGTCTGGCAAGAAATATCCCTCATATGATCAGACAAATAGAAAAGGTTGAAGACTGAAACAAGTTTGATGGCATCCACTCCCAAACCAGACCAGAAATCTGACAGCTCATAAGATCACCAGCTTTAGCCATACTCCAGAACTGAAGGAAGGCAGGGACTGTGAGGCTTTAAAACCCTGAATTTCTTGTTCCAATAGAAGTTATGCAAGTTCTGCTGTGGGAGCTCAACATACCCAGCTGTTACACCACACACCCTCCATCGCCCACTCTCTCTTCTGGGTTGAAGGTTCTGTGATCTGCTTGTAATTAAATTATATCATTAGCAGTTAATTTTGGAACAGAAATAGTTGTAATTCTCACTTTGTGGAAAGACAGCAATGGTGATGGATGTGTAAGGTCCATGTGACTGAGAATGAGGTACAGGGAATTGCCTTTGCAGTAAATGCTGTACGCTGAAGACTAAGTAGTTGGGTACTATAATTCTAAAGGAGTAATTAAATACTACTCCTGTATTAGTGGTGAGTTTTGACTTCTTTTTTTTTTTTTTTTCCCAATCTGTTCATTGTTTTTATTTCATGGTTGTTTATTTTTGTGCTGTTTCTGGGCTTTGATCTAATGACTACCCTTTGATGAGTTTGTTGCACTTTTTGGCAGGAATATCTGGATGTTTTGGGAAGACCAATGGTTTTAGCTGGAGAAAAAGCCAAACAAGTCCAATGGACAAATGTCTACCTGGATGCTTTGGTATGATCTGTATTTATCGCTAGCAAAATAAGTAATCAGTAACTACAAGGATCCATTTACCACAGTCCTGAGGACTCAATTTCCTACAGTTTCAAATGTAATCCTCTTACACTTTCACATTTCCAGCATCTCTACATTTCAATAGAGCAATTTCCTGAACAGCTATTACTAACTTGCTGGTCATTACTTGCACCTAGTATCCTCCTAAGTGTTCTGAACTTTAACATAGAAAAACAATTTATACTACACACAGATCTTTAAGTGTAAGTCATTGTCGTCTCAAACTAAGAAAAGAAAAAAAAGAAGCAAACAGTTTTCCACTGTTGTACTTGTGCTGCAGTAGAGGTCATCTGTTATGTTACTAGTGTGGAGGTTTGTTTTTTTTTTAAAGGATTTTAGGCAGAATGAAACCTGACAATGTTCCTGGGTATTTGCAAAGATTTTAAACTTGGGTCTCTAAACTATCATGGCTGTTGTAATTACTTGCTTGCTCAAGGTAATGACTTCTTTAATTGACAGTGTATATAATGGGGAAATAAACAAAAAAGACATGTCAAATGTTTTCCTTACTGCTGAATTTATCACTTTGGTCTTGTAAAACAAACATATTCAGGAAACTACGAAATACAAAGTATTATTAGCAGCAATCCAATCTGTTGCTCTAGATAACCTTCTTCTGAGTAACTCTAACTAGGCAAAAAATACTGCAAAATTGTCATCTGGAATCATGTATTTATCCAAGTTCACATGGTCATCTAATGTCATGTCAAAACCACTTCTTCCCATCAGTCAGTATTACTGTAAAATTTTTGTCAACACACCATAGAACTGAGCGTGACACAGAGGAACTAGTTTTTCTTCTGAATTTCAATGGCCAGAAGTTCATTAACCATGTCTTCTTGGTTACAGTTGAGGTACTTACTGGAAACATAAAGGATGTTATGACGAAAGTTCGTATGTTCTGTACATATCCTGTTGTAAAGCCAAAGCTAAATTTGTAACTAGAGATAGAGAGAGATCTGTTTAATGAAGTAAAATGAGTGATACCTGCAGACTTCTGCTATGTTGCTTCGTATTTTCAGTGGGTTCATTCAGTCTTTCCTTATGTATGTGTGTTTGTGTATAAATAAGTATATGTATATATAGATATTTGTGTGTGTGCATATATATATATTTATATAAAGTAGGACATGTTCTTTTCACTAATGTATTTATTAAGTGAAGACCAACCCACACTAAACTGTTGAGGTAAAGCCTGAAATCTGTGGATTTTCTTATTACACATGAGGGCACAAAAGCACAGGTGCCTCTAATCCACTCTGGAGCCTTTTCCTGATCCTTGGATTTAGTAGAGATTGGGACTAACTTGTCACACTGGTTCTTTATCTCAAAATTCCCTAAAGCTGTTCCTTCCTGTAGGGCTTGCCCTTCTCCTGCTTGTGCCTCACTGGACTTTGTCCTGTCCTTTTTCTCTTATTGTCCAGCCCTTGTTTTGGAGCTAAGGCTAAAATAATGCAAAATGTATTACATGGGGTTATATTTGAATTGAGCTTAAATTCAGGTTATGAAATCCTAAAAAAGTACTTTCATTTGATGCTGTCTTTCAGGACTCTCTTTAATAATTTAAGTATTTCATAGAATCATAGAATGGTTTAGGTTGGAAAGAACCTTGAAGATCATCGAGTTCCAACCCCCCTGCCATGGGCAGGGACACCTCCCACTAGACCAGGTTGCCCAAGGCCACGTCCAGCCTGGCCTTGAACACCTCCAGGGATGGGGCCTCAACAACCTCTCTGGGCAACCTGTTCCAGTGCCTTACCACCCTCAAAGTGAAAAACTTCTTCCTAATGTTTAATCTAATCCTGCCCTCTTCGAGTTTATATCCATACCCCCTCGTCCTATCACTACATGCCCTAGTAAAAAGTCCTTCCCCAGCTCTCCTGTAGGCCCTGTTTAGGTACTGGAAGGCAGCAATAAGGTCTCCCCAGAGCCTTCTCTTCTCCAGGCTGAACAGCCCCAGCTAAAAAGTCTCTTCTCATAGTAGAGGTGTTCCAGCCCTCAGATCACCCTCGTGGCTCTCCTCTAGACACGCTCCAGCAGGTCCATGTCTTTCTTATGTTGAGGACTCCAGAGCTGGATGCAGTACTCCAGGTGGGGTCTCACGAGATTGGAGTAGAGGGGCAGGATCTCCTCCCTTGACCTGCTGGCCACACTTCTTCTGATGCAGCCCAGTATCTGGTTGGCCTTCTGGGCTGCGGTTGCACATTGCTGACTCATGCTGAGCTTCTGGTCAATCAGCACGCCCAGGTCCTTCTCCTCAGGGCTGCTCTCCAGCCATTCCCCACTGAGCCTGTATTTGTGCTTGGGATTGCCCCGACCCAGATGTCGGAATTTGTGGCAATTCATACCTCTTTTCTTGCCCTGTTCCTTCAGGTTCTGTTACAGTGTTGCTCCTACCTCCCTTTCTGCAAGCTAATTCCAGAATTTTCAGATACTTTTAGGTTTACCAGTTAGTTACAGTTCATTCACAGTTACTATCCTCTCTAACTGTACATTTTTTGGGGGCAGAGGGTGTTATTCCCCATACATTCCCCTACCGTTTCATTATAAATCTCTTCAATGCTACAAAAAATATCCTCCTGTCTCTTTTCTTCTGATTTACCTCCATATCCTGCTTCTCTTATTCTCCTGAAAAGTCCACTTCTCCCTTTCACCTTGCTTGTTGTAAAGTTACTAACTTTGATCTCATCACCTTTCATTTGATACACAAATAAGTTCGTGAAGGATGGTTGAAAATTCAAAAAGCTGCTACTAGACTGGGCAAATGGAGAACTGCTTTCATCAAAGTGGATTAATAAAGTGGTTTAGCTCATTTTTTTTCTAATGAAACAAAGGCAGAGAAGTTATATGGTTTCTCAGTAAAATAAGTGGAAAGAGTAAGGATCAGTGGGGTGAAAAAATTTGAAATAAACCCCAAACATTAGGACAAAGAAAGGTAGAAATCTACCTGTGGACAGTTTAGGATGGAAAACAAATCTTTTCATGCTATATAATCATATAATTTTCTGGAT
Organism: Charadrius vociferus; assembly: GCF_000708025.1. Lineage (NCBI taxonomy): Eukaryota > Metazoa > Chordata > Aves > Charadriiformes > Charadriidae > Charadrius > Charadrius vociferus. The sequence goes on along the minus strand of NW_009647856.1, from coordinate 2,741,792 downwards.
CCTATTTTCAGTATGAGTTATGACTGTTAATAAAGGAAAAAAAAAATCTTATGTATTCCCAAAAAAGTGCAAATCCCTTGCCTCAGTACTAGAAGACTATGTGATTTTGTAGAACTGATGATGGACATTATTGCGAACCATTGAAAAGTAGTGAAGATGTGAAAAGTAGTAGTATTACCTGTTGGATTGTTCTGTTGATTTTACTTGTATGTATTTGTTACCTACATATGTATTATCTTTAAGTATGGTTTGGCTTTCTCCTTTTTTCTTTTCCCTTTTCTTTTTTTTTTTTCCCCTTACTATCTATAGTTTTTAGTATAATGGGAACTGTACCTGTAAGTATGTTTTCATAAAATTTATGTTTTATTAAACTATTATATCCCAATCTGTTGACCACCATCTATTTTTAAAAAGCAATTTATTATTCTCACTAACACATGGACACAAAAAATGTAACTTTAACTTTCTATGCATAAAATCAAGGAAGAAGTCTTACTTTTTTTTTTTTTTTTACAAGCTAAAAGCCAGTAGTTAAGTCTAGTGTTTGGCTATAGTAATCCCTAGATTGTTCTAATATATTTTAGCTCTATGTTTGTTATTTGACTAAAAAGTCTTTTTCTCCCCTCTATATGTGATTATTTCCTAGGAGCTGGGCCTTGTGATTACAGGAACTCTGCCTGTCTTCAATCTAACAAAGGAACAAAATGGGAAAATAGTAAGCTATTACTTAAAGGGAAAAAAACCTGCAAACAGTTCTTTGAATGAAATGTAATGCTAAACTCCTTGAAAAATGTGTATTTCCATAGAGCTTCCTGCAGTTTAATTGTCTTGTACACCAGAAACAAAGGGGTCATCTCTAGTTGCCTGATAACCTCCTGGGAACAAGAAAATGCAGATCACCCTTTTTTGTAGCTCTAAGTTTCAGGATATGACATTCTTTGATCTATCTCTGTGACCTGGTGGCAGTGGAAATGCGTTAAGTGCTTACTAGATGGTAAGAAGATGATATTATTTAGCCCTTGCCAAGAAAGGAAGCCCAAATAAATTTATAACAGATCTGTGAAGCTTTAAATTAATTGGTTGTAATGATAACAAAAAATAGGACTGTGTACTTAGATTACAATCTAAGTATTAAATAAATACAATTCCCCATCCCTGTTACAGACTGATAAGGAATCAATTTATATCCTTTTCACAAAATCAAAATGCTGCTTTTTAAAAGCAGACCTAGAATATGCTTTACAGTGTGTGGTAAAATACTGTACATTTGGTGTGATACATTCATTCAGGTCAAAATATACAGAATTTTAGACAAGATACTCTTCGATTCAGTTTCTCAGATCTTACATAGACTCAGCATGAATAAAAGAGAATTTGATCACTACCATTTCTTCTATTTACATTCAGAATAGTTCTCATAGTTTCCCTTTAAAAACAAAACAAACAAACAAACAAAAACAAATTTCATAATCTTATCTACAAGATAATGCCTGGAACTCACTGCGTCTGGTTGCAAAGTGAGAGACTACTGATTATCAAAGGATCTCTTTCTGAGAAGTGAACCAGCCGTGGCACAGTACAGAGGAACAAGAGGCGAACTTGAATCTGCTTGACTTATGTCTCTACCTGAATTTTAGATTACATACTGCAAGATGCATCTTCCAATTCATATTCTAAATTTATTTAATATGGAGAAGGGATTCAGGTGACATGATGTAAATGACTGTGCCTCTTTTTTGTAATAGGAAAATAAATTACAAGTGAAGTAAATGTGGTGCCTGAGTCCCGGTTTCAAATACTGATGATTGTTATAGTCACTGTTTTTTGGGGGATTGGATGAGGTTTTTTTTTCATTCATCATTGTATCATAGCCAAAAGAGGTTCATTGTTTTGGGGTCTCACTTATCAACTGCCCAACCTAAGTGTGCAATAGTAGCTCTATATCGGTGCTAGTAATTTAGTATTTACATCATTGGCAATGTTAATGCATCATTTTTGCTTTCACTTGTTTTGTTCTTACATTTATTGTTTATTCAGGAAAGCATCTATACTCATCTTCATAAAGAGTTTTCATTTTCTATACTAAATTCCATATATATTTATTGTTATTTTAAATCACTTCGCTGTTATTTAAAATATTTAGAACAGAAACATAAGTAAATAGGTAATTTTTCAAGTCATGTCTGTCAAACATGAGATGAACGCAAAATCAAAATTCACTGACTGTTGCAGTTATTCTGCATTGTAAATATGTGGAACATATTCTAACATTTTGGAATCTTACCAGAATCAGCTGATTCTTGGAGTAATGGGGGTTGACGTCTCTTTGGAGGACATAAAAAAACTGACACCCCGATTTACGGTAAGTTGCTTGCATTGGTGGTTTCTCTTTATGTCTGATTTATGTATGATTTCTTTGCATGTTATTTCATAAATCATGCAGCAGTGACTGGATGCAAGTCAAAATACCAGCAGGCTTCTTTTCATATATTCTTTTCCATTGTTGTAGTTTTTTTGATGTTTTTCTCTCCAGCCATATATGTGCTTCTCTGTGAATTGTCCATAAGGATGCATCTGTCAAAGCCATCTTTTACATTGGTGGATATATTCCAAGCAATTATTTTCCTGTAGCTTAAGGCTCTGCTGTTTAGTTGAGTGTTTGCTTCTTATCACAGTGTAAAGTACACAGTCATTTCATCCAATAATAATACTTAGCATTTATATAGGACAGTTCTTTCTAGAAAAGTTCTTTAATATACATGTCTGTATCCTACTCAGTACGATTGATTTATATATTAAGATATCTAGCTAGGGAATTTCTAAGAAAATAACTAGTACTGTGGAAAACAACAGCCAAGGAAGCAAAGGAACATCATAAACTTGACTGAAAGCAAACGCAAAGTCCTGCATCTAGAATTGAATAATCCCATGCCAGTCTACAGGTTGCAGCAGAGTGCCTCAAAAGGCAAGAAAGGGCCTGGGGATCATGGTGGAGGACAAGCTGCTGTTAAGTTAGAAGTGTGCTCTTCCAGTAAAGGAGGCCAACTGTGCAGTGAATAGATGCATCAGAAGTACCGTGTACGAGTCTGATCTCCTCAGTACAAGAAATACACCGAGGGACTGGACAGAGTCCAGTGCAGAGCCACTGTGTTGTCCAAGGGGCTGGAGTACATGGCATACGAGGAGAAGCTGAGAGAGATGGCTTTGTTCAGACTGAAGAAGAAACCTATTGGGTTACCTAATGGGATTTTTAGGGAAGACGGCCCTCAACATTTCTTGAAGGTTTGTAGCAAAAGACAGGAGGCAATCAACATAGTTGTAGCAACGGAAATTCCAACTGGAAATATGGATAAAAAAAATAATTGTGAGGGTGCGTAAACACTGGAGAAGGTTTCTCAAGGACATTGTGGAATTACCATTGGAAGTATTCAAAGACCCTTTGACACCTAGTCCAACTTCAAAGTTGGAGCCTATTCTGAAGTTATCTCTGCTTTCAGTGAAGGGTTGTACCGGGTGACCGCCAGTGGTCCCATCAGCCTAAATTGTTCTGCAAGTTTATGATTCTAAAACAGTAAATGTTAAGAAATTTTCTTCTGTATGTTAATTTCTTGCATATTTCATGATGTCTGAGGTAATGTATTTTCATTAATATGGCCACTGCTTGAAACCATTAATTAATCTTTCTTTATTACTTAAAACCTTATAATGCCAAACTTCATTTCTTTCTTTCAGCTTTGTCCAAACGGATACTATTTTGCTATTGATCCTAATGGGTATGTGCTACTTCATCCAAATCTCCAACCAAAGGTATGAAAAACCTTCTAATGTATTTCTCCATAATAAGCGGACATTGCCAGAAATAACAGAAACATCTAAGATCTGCTGAAAGTGCCAGAGAACCAGAGAGCAATAGTAAAGATTTCTTAGTTGTGAGGCTGTCAGGAAAATTCATGGTGCATGTATGGCTTTATCCAAATCTGCTTTAGTCAGCACAAAGACCAGCATTGCCTTGTATTGAATTTGGTTATCAATAAAATAAAAAGGTATATGTTTTACAAACACATTTAATAAGAAAAAAAATCCCTCCAGATTGAGAGAAATGTATGGATTGTTCACAGATAAAAAGTTAGAAATAGTAATGAATCCCTATAAGTACTGAAAACCAATGTATCCATGTAGTTCAGCTGGTAATATTAAAATGTCTCATTAAGATGGTTTGAGCAATATATGGCCAAGATAAATGCAAACTGTCAATACACAGGCAAATAAGACTAGGACGGCTTTTAGACTTCAGTGGCACCCTACTCCTAGGTTATTTTTTAGCACTTAGTACATTTTAGGGAAACTTCTTAAGTAATGGAAGGCTGTATTTGCTGCCTTTAGGCATGGAAATATTGGTTGGTTTTTTTTGTAAATTGGATGCATATCCATCACTTTATTCCTCCCAGCTATGTTCCTGAGGCAGAATAGCAGTAAGTCCTTGACCTCTTGTCTGTGTGAGTGTCCTCTCTTGTTTCTTCACCAGAAAGTCCTATCATAGCTACTAGAGGGATAGCAGAACCCCTTTTCAGTACTTTGCTGTTTAACTGTCAAAGGCAGAGAAAGAAATTAAAAATTTGTCTACATATATTAGTGATTCATTTAATTCTTAAGCTGCGGGAAGTCAGCATTGTGAATATGCGAATTAATTTCCTGGTGAAGTAATGAATATGTTTGAAATCTTTTGCCAACAAAAGAAGAAAGAAAAAAATGCTTCTGAAGAAGAGAAAGAATAACTTGATCTTAACTACTGATGAAATAGCCCTTTTGAATTTTTTTGAAAGGACCCTTTTAAAAAGAAAAGAAGTGTAAGGGAAAATAAGGTTTTTATATAGTCGTTGTAATTCAGATAGACTTCAGTTCTCAATATATGCATTAGGTTTTCATGTGTTAAGTAATGAAAGTTTTGAATTGATTTTGCTTGGTGAGTTATTCTGAGACAAATATATGCATCATTACTGACAGAATCTTCTCCTCATTAAAGATTACTAGAAACTCAGATGATAGCAAGGGTTCTATTTACCATTTCCTTAGATGCAAATGAAATTATCTTTTTGTTTACAGGAGGAATATAAAACGAAGTAATGTAGTATTCTCAGTTTAAGCACAATCTTGTGAGGAAACTGATGGACATGGATTCTGTTCATCTCATACGTGCTAATATACTACAGCGTAAACTCGTTACAATGGAGAATAAAAAACTATATCTAGGCAGACTAAGATGGATTATTATGAAACTAATTGTCATGGTTTTGCTATGTAGTTGTCTGCTTAAAAGGATATGAAAGTCCAGAGATGTTTTCACATACTGCTTAAATGTTTGATTTAGAGTATGTTTAAAAAAGGATATTTTATGTGATATGTTTTATGTTGTAGAATAATGTCTAAATGTACTATTAAGCATCTGCATTATTATTATTGTTATTGTTGTTATTAACAGTTACACAGACTAGACTTTTTCACTCCCAGTTTGTTTGGGGTGATGCATGCTATTCAGACTGATACAAGAACTACGGTTTAAAACTAAGGTACACTACAAAGACAGATGTATTTAGAACTCATGGACTTTCTTTAACATGTCATTAATTTTAGTTGAACTTCCTGGTAGCCGTTAACTTATTAACAAACAACATCTTAACCCTCTTTGCCAGCAATTGTTCAATAGATGTAAACTAAAACATAACTACGTCTTTACCTTTGAAGAGGTGAGGGTGTGTTAAACTTCCAGTGGTCCCTTCTTCTGAATGTCTTCTGCTTTCCTTCTGAAAATCTGTTACCTCAAATCAAAACTGGTTCAACACAATTGATATTTTAAGAAATTGTCTTGCAGTATGATCTCACAAAAAAAAAAAAAAAGAAAAAAAAAAGCCCCTAAATTCAGAACTTGTGAAGTCATTTGCACACCTGCGAAAATTTAACAAAAGGCAGGGTCAAAACCAGATTAAAATCGTTAAAAACTTTCCCATCACGTTCTTATTTGCAAACAAAAACTACATCAAAGCACAACACAGGAAACCTTTTTTTTCACTTTCAGTTTAATATAATTTTCAACTGCCTAAAATACCATTTTTCCAGTTTGTGTATTTAGTTACACTACATTTTTAAGCAAATGCTTAATTTTATGTTTTTCTGCCAATTTTATTTGTGTGTCTGTGTGTATGTGCGTGTATTTTTCCCATTGTCCTGGGAGAGAACAGATGGATAGACTACCAAACAGACATAGTCACTGCAGTGAGTGCCTTAAGCATGTGTTAACAAGAATAGTCTTAACCAGATAATATTTGAAAACAGTAAATAATTAAATTTCTGAATGTGTTCTAAAGATTAGCATCCTTTTCTTCATTTTCATGATGATTCTTATCAAAATCCATTTAATGGTAAATATGAAATTCCTGATGCTTTCAGTAAGGTCCCGTATTTTGTCTTATGGTTTTTAGTTATGAAAGAAGTGTAAGAGGTTTTAAGAGCAGGTAAAACGGTAAACAAAAAATAAAACTCATCTTACTCTATATTTTAATTCTGGCAGAATATGTGGGAGGAAAAGCACTTTAATGACTTAATTCACATGATTTAACATATGTCTGGTTTTTGTTTCGCTAGAGAAAACCTGTGTGTAATTCTGATAGAGAGCTCAGAACTCTTGATCAGAATGAGTGTAGTCTCTGGTTCCAGTAAATGTGCACTGGAGAGTATAGATGTTGAGGGAAGACTTCCATTCTCTAAGTAGGCTGTTTACTAAGAGTGTAAAAATATAAATTACTGCTTTTTTGTTACTTCAGCAAATTGGTGTGGGCATACCAAAAGTTAAATTGAGAAAAAGGAGACCCAATGTACAGGTAACTTTGGATGGAGGTGATTAGTGCATTAGAATGCATAGACCTGGAAATACAATTAGAAAGCTTCTGCCCTGCTTACTAGGAAAAATCTAACTAGAGAACTGTTTACTTTGACAAACAGCTTCCAAAGCATGAAGCTTGCATCCTTCCTTGTTTAAATAATAGAAAACATGTTATTGGCTGTAGTGAAGGGCGTTCCATTAAATTATGGTGCTTTACTAATAGGTGCTAATTAGAGCCATGCTGTTAAAATGATTCTTCAGATTTTGAAATTAATTTGAAGACTGGAAAAAAAAAAAAAAAAAAAGAGACTACTTTTGCTGGCTTTGCTTGCATAAATTCAAAGTCAAGAGATCATTCTTATAACTTTAATGTCAAATGTTATTGTACAGTGTATGCTGTATAATGTTAAAGAATTCGAATGAACTGTTCAATTTTTTTTCTAGGGAAGTCAGAATAGGGCATATGTTTTATCCGCTATTTACATCAGGTTTCTCAGTTTAGCAAACTCAATTCCAGAGGATTAACTGCCATTAAGCGAACAGGGAAAAGGAAATTAGTAACATTTATGTAATGCAATCCCTAAACACTTATTGAAAACTTAAAAATCATTAAAGAATAGAATAGATTAACTGTGTAACTAACAAAATAACAAAATAAGGTACAATATACCATGTTACTTTCTTACACATATGGGAATATATAATGCAAAACCGGTGGTTTACATAATACCACCAGGAAAACATGGTGTAAAATCCTGACCTAATTCAGTTCAGTCATTTCAATGAGCCTCGAGTGGCTGTGTTTATACCACATGTAGAAGGCCACCTCTGGAATAGGTTTTTTGTTTATGCACTGGAGAAAACAGCACTGGAATATAAAAAAATCACAATTTTCTGCGCACCCTTGGCTGTTGGTGGGTTTGCCTGGCTGTGCCATCTGCCCAGGGAGGTGCAGCTCTGGGCTCCCATCCACTCCAGATGCCCCTGGATTTCCCTCTGGGGCCCAGGATTTTGCTGCCTAATTACCACAATTTATTGTAAAACCCTAACAGCCCGTGTCTTCATTAGCACTGCAGGTATGAGTAGGAACTAGGCTTCTGCAACTCACACCAAAGAATACTTCTGTAGAATTTGTGAGAATACTGACCTCCCAAAACACAGAAAAATGACATTTTCATAAACAGGGTTTTTTTACATTGCTGCACCAGTTCTTTCTTTCTTTGTTTCCTTCTTGATTTGTCATTGAAGTAATAGATCTTTGCCTTTATTTGTCATGCTGAAAATGGATCGCACTACCTTTATTTGCATGCTTCATTGCTAGTGATTTACTTCTGTTTTGTTTTATTAAGTTGTGCTGGTGAATGTGGTGGTGGTGTGCTTATTCTAGTCATGTCACGTGCATGACTGGAAAAAGAGAAGAGCAAACTGAACAGTAAGTTTGTTTCTTCATGGCTTAGAGTAAACCCCACTAAATGGCAACCTTGGAAGAAAAAATTATGGAGCCCAAATGATGGTTAAAAACACATTCTTAGGGGAAAAAGACATAGCAGGGAAAATAGTCTTCCATTTAAAGTATGGATCTAGGAATCTTCTAATTTCTAATGGACTTCTTTGTGCCTCAGGCACATCACATAATCTATCTATCTATGCTTAGTTTCTTCACCTATTAAAAGTTATTAATAAGCACCTTATAAAGAATGTGTGGTGATGTAAATCTTAAAAAGAACAAGAACAAACAGTTAATGTATACTTGAACTTTGAAGGACTGTTAAAGTTGACTATTTTGTCTTTGGGACTCCTTAACTATGGCTAGCCCAGGTTATCATTTGAAATGAATATTGACCTTGATTTGATGTGATGGCTTTTTTTTTTTTTTTCTATTTTTTACCATTTCTTTTCTTCTCCTTTCCTTTGTGTGTTGGAATGGAATGTGAACTTCACAAATGCCTCCTCTGCCATGCCAATACCTTCATGCATGCTGTTTGGGTTTGACCATGCTATTCATTATCCATTGCATGTAAGAAAATGTATTTTTTTTAATTTATTTTTACATTTTAGCCTTTTGCTATTTATTTTGTGAGTGTGGATTTGGGGGGGGGGGGAAAGGAACTTCATAACAATAACTAAATTGTTTTGAATTAGCGATAGCATATGTTAATGCTACTATATTAAAGTTGCTAGTTTTATCTATGCTATACAAATAAGAATATAAAAATTTATTTGAAGTTATCAGTAGACATCTAAATGAAAAGCCCGGGTTCTTTGTCTGAAATCTTTCCAGGGCATAATCTCTTTCTGAGAATAAATGTATTGGCTTTTCTCTTAGCCGACCATAAGTCTTGCTAAGAAGCGGAATGATTCTATATACCCAGAAACATACACATTTGTTCCTCAAGAATATGAAGGAATAATCCTTTGTCTTCTAACACTGTTCTATATTACAGTCTTGAAAATAAGGACTACTGTTAAGCTTTTAATGTTCCAGACCATTATATGAAGGCATCTTTTATCAGCTATTCAGGACGTTACTTTCTTTCCAGTAGAAACTGGAATTACGTACACAAATTGTGATGAAACATGTTTGTATTCTTTGATAGACTAGTCACATGTGTATTTGTCATGTACCTTTGCCAGACAATGTTAGGATAGAAGGAATATAATCATCATTTTGAAAGAACTTTAGTCTACCCTGTTATAACTGAATCACTGAAATCCTCTAAAAATGTCATTATCAGAATTTACAGTAGTCTTGAAGTAATAGTATTGGCTAATGACAATTTTTGTCTTGTTAATCATATGAGAAACAATGCTTAGTTACTGATGAAACTAGGCCTTGAGATCCTTTCATGGATGAACTGTCCTATTACACAAAGCAAAGTATTACCCATCAAAAAAAAAACCACCCTGGAATTTTTTCATCTTTTATTCTAAACTATCAGATTTAAATGATTAAATAATATATCCCTGTACTGTTTTTTGTTTTGTTTTGTTTTGTTTTTCCTAAAGGTCCTTCATTAGGTAGGTGCATTAAATAAGTACTGACTGATGAGGACTGAGGATTTTTACACCACATGTAATATAAAGTCAATGGAGCTTAGTCAAAACTACCAAAAAAAAAAAAAAAAAAGAGTCAGATTCTTAAAAACTCGTACAGAAAAGGGCTCTGTCCAAGTAACTGCGGACAGTAACTGCGAAGGGAGTAGAAGCTGGAGGGTGGTCATAGTTCAGCAGAGCTACAAAGGTCTTCCCACACTCTTATGGGACCAGGGTTACTACAGATGCACACCACCAAACTTCTCTGTGCTCCATAGCTGAGGGTCAATATAATGTACATTCCTTAGGTCTTGAAGCTGCTGGGTCAAAGTATTTCTGTGCTACAGGTTTCCATCTCTTAAGTTCAGCTACAGCACTGATGTCAAGAAAAATTCATTCAAAACCATAAGGTGTACAGGGAAGTCCTGTAATGCTGACAATAACAGTGATTTTTATTTTTATGACAAACAAATAATTTGCTATAATTGCTGCCTCTTTGAGTCTTGAGCCACAGTCCATTCCCACTTCATGATGGCAAGCCTGTACTCTGCTTTTGGCAAAACTGCAGAAGAGTACAGTTGCCCCATCTTACTGGTCAGCTGGAAAACCCTCCCAGATTTCTATCACCCTTCTCGGAGGCAGGACACCTAATGAAAGATTCGTATCTGATGCTTCCTCTGATTTCTTTTCCCACCCTTACAGTCCATGACACACCAGCAGTAGGGAGAGCAGCTTCCCAGCATGAGCCCCATACATGACAGACTGTGGACAGACATGGGCCATTAGTGTTAATTTGATTTTCACTTACCCAATTAACCCCTCTACCCAATGAAATAAAATAAATGAGAAAGGGCCACTAGTAATTCATCATGTTATAAGAGATTAAAATAGATGGGTAAGTACACCCAGTTAAGTAGCTTCCTTTGAAATGATGGGATTAGAATGATTTGTAACATTACGGTACTCTGTCTTTATTATTTGATCATTCAATATCTTCTGCCTCAGAATCCTAAATCCCAGGAGCCTGTTACGTTGGATTTTCTAGATGCTGAATTGGAAAATGATATTAAAGTTGAGGTGAGATTACGTGGTTTCTTAGTACCTGTTGCTGCTTGTATTTCACTGCATAATAACTGAAAAGCAATAAATGTTCAAGATTTTGAATAGGAATTTATTTCACTATGAATTTAAATTTTTAATCTGTCAAGGTGATGACTTTATAGAGAGATGAATTTATAACGAAACAAATTGACAACCAGTATTATTCGTGGGCAAGGGCAATGCACTATATTCCTCTCATTTTTAAATTCTTCATTCTTCGTCATTAAGTGACAATTCCTGGGGAGGGAGCTTGCAATGTTTTTTAGAACAGAACAGTTTTTAATAGGATATTAAAATATTACCTGAAATATTTTAGAAATATTTTCCTATCTCTTACTAACACACAAGCGTATTGCTGTGGTGAGAAAGAGAACTGGGAAATAAAGTCTTGACAACAAATTCCTCATATATTTTTCAATTACTAATTTTGTAATAAATTCAGATATCAGAATTTTTAAAAATAGTTTGTTAATTTCGTGACATAAAATATAGGGTTTTTTAAACATTTTACATTCTTTTAACATTTTTGTCACTTCATTTGGAATTGTTCTTTCATAATGACACTATTGGTATCTCTTAAATTCCAACTTAAGGTTCTTTGAAACTCCTGTTTCAGACAGGAATTACTCTTAGACTGGAATAAAAATGTTTTTGTGAATCACTGCTGCTATCAGAATCACACAGATGCACTGGGGTGCACGAGAAATGCTAGATAAAACTCCTCCTCCACACAGAATTCATACAATTTCTAGTGCCCGACATCAAGGGGTTTCATGGGATAGTCTTGCTATGCAACATATACCAGAATTGCTGTTTCATAACTCTACTGATTCAGTATATGTTTGGATAAAGCAACCTTTAATCAGAAAAAATTGAATATTGTAAAATTAACTCTTTTTTTAAGAGCTATGACTTTCATATGCATTACCATTTTATGCGTTTTTATGAAATATGTTACATACAATATATATTTTATATATTATATAATATATATTATTTTATATGTATTATATGAAGTATTATATGTATTATACATGCAACACATAGTTTTGGGCTTTTTTTTTCTTCCTTGCCTATAGATCAGGAAAAAAATGATAGATGGAGAAAGTGGAGAAAAAACATTTGAAACACTGGTCAAGTCTCAGGATGAGGTAAGATAGGAACACAGGCAATTACATTTACAGGAACAATCAAAAACGGAAAAATACTGTGAAATGCTGAAAAGATGTTCATTCTGTAATGTCAGTCTGTATCATTTTTCCCTTTAGATTTACTAGTTTTACTGGCTTACACTAAAAGAAATTATGTACTTGTGAAAAAAAGAATTGTTTTGTTTCTTGGTTTCTTTGGTGCATCATTAATCAGGCAGTTGTTGATGAGGTCTTACACTCTGTACCAGGAAATGGGCCCAGCCTACTTCTGTGTATGAATCCCAAAACAAAATACTTAATCTGCTTGTGGAGATGTGTGAGGATGGGTTTTGTAGTTTATATTGTGGTTGAATGGGAAGAAAGTAGTGAGAAAAATATAACATTTATGTGCCATAAATGAACACTATTTGGGATAAGAGAATTCATCTTACACTTATATTACGTACTTGTACTATCTGAACAGCATGTGGAGTTCTTTGTTTCCTTCTACAAAATGCTCATTCATAACAAAGATTGCTACTGTTTCCTAGCAATAGGAAATACTCAAATTTTATATGTATCCTTGCATGTATGCTCTACTTCTTGGGGACCGTAATGAGAAGAAATCAGGACTGGTGTGGCAAAAAAGCAGTTCTGGCCAGAGCATACCCCACAGTTACACTTCTACAACAGCTTTTTAAACTGTTTTGCTCTGAATGTCCAACAGCTTGAAGATAGCTAATTTAATGACTTAGCAGAAGAATGTGAAGCAAATATAACACCAAGCAGACACTACACAAACCTTACATATATATGCATACCATAACAAGACTCAGCAGAATTGCTTGGGAATATGCAGTTAATTTTTAATGTATATTAATAGCTGCTCTCTCCTGTTGATCTTCTGCAACTTTGGTATCTTCGATGGCTCTGCTGTCTGTACTTAAATGGCAGAATAGTTCAGTGAAAAGTTCCTCCTTCTCAAAAGGCATATGTTACAGAATCTAATCAAGGTAAATTGACAGGAAATCAGGCCTCAGAGGTTTTGGGTGTTGGTTTTTGGTTTTTTTTTGGGGGGGGGAGGTTATTCTGTTAAAAACAGCACATTCCTTACTTATATTCCATTAATTGTCTAATAGATGGTAGCACATTTTAAACTCTGCTTTAAATTTTGACCACATTACACCAAGTGATGACCAATACTAACCAGTCCTCTGACTCAATTCTGCATCGAGGGAAGATTTTTGTATACTTATTGTCATTTTGATACACAAAAAAATATTTCATAGTCTTAGTCTATCTTTGCATTAAACATGGTAGAAACTTAATTGTCTTCATGGGTGAAAATCAGTGGCTATACACATTGGCGGTACTAGATGAGGCTGAAAATGGAGCTGAATTTTCTGAAACATGTCTCAGTCCTTTATCCAGGCTGTGATTTCACAATGTCAAGTTCATGGTCATTTGGTTCCGCAACAGACCTTTGGGAACATACTTAGAATCATAGAATAGTTTGGGTTGGAAGGGACCTTTAAAGGTCATCTAGTCCAACTCCCCTGCAATAAGCAGGGACACCTTCAAGTAGATTAGGTTGATCAGAGTCCTGTCCAACCTGACCTTGAATGTTTCCAGGGATGGGGCACCTACCACCCCTCAGAGCAACATGGTCCAGTGTTTCTCCACCCTCATTGTAAAAAATTTCTTCCTTATATCTAGTCTAAATCTACCTTCTTTTAGTTTAAAACCCAGTGTCCTATTGCTACGGGTCTTTTCTCCAGGGTGAACAACCTCAACTCTCTCAGACTGCCCTCATAGGAGAGATGTTCCATTCCTCTGAGTATTTATGTGACCCTCCTCTGGACCCGCTGTGACAGGTCCATGTCTTTTCTGTGCTGAGGACTTCAGGGATGGACTTCTCATGACCATTCCTCAGTCCCTTCGTATCTGCACTGGATTTGACAAAGCATGCTGCTTCTGATAGTGTAATTTAAAAGGAGTGCAAATAAGGACAGGAAGCCATGCTCAAGATCTTCACAACTGTGAAAATCCATCAGAGGCATTTTTTATTCCTGACCTATGGATGTCATTGAGGAGATCAGTAGTTTTACTTGCATGTGTGTCCACCTATGAGGAGACAGATTAAAATCTGTATATTCATTCAACTGCCTGCTAACAAGATTGTGACTTTGTTGCAGAAAGGTTGTCATGGTATTTTATTATATTGCAGAGTCTAGGGAATTTGACTCATTGTTTGGAGCTGTCTTCCTTCTGATATTTTATTCAGAAAGTGCGGAACCTCATAGACTGTCTTCTTGAGTATAGAACCTCAGGTTCAGTGGGGGCAGACAAATGTAAATGTAGATGGTTTTAGCTGAAAGATGATGATAATGACGATCATGTAATCATGTAGGCAGCAAAGTCATACTTTCTTACTTTAGTCTGTTTGATGGAAGTCAACTCAAGTCTTACACACTTACATTGTCCAGGTTCAAAGCGTGCCCATAAGTTATGGTCCTTGAACCTGTGGAGTCCCACGGTCTGTGAGTCCCATGCTCCTCTGTGTCCAACTTTGAGCTGTTTTTCACCTTTTCCCATGTTCTTCTAGAGCAGAGACCTGTACCAGCAGTCCCCTTGCCTTCTGCCAGAACTCTCCTGTGCATTCTCACAGCAAAGCCCCCATCCCGGCTCTCCCGAGTAAGGCTTTACTATGCTGCTTTACAATCTATGGGGAAAACCTGCTGTATGAAAAAAATGTGCCTTTTTCTGGATGGTTCCACTGTTGGAGGATGGTGAATGAATAGGGCCTTCCTGGGGCAGGGAGGGTAGGCCCCATCTGATGTCAGTTCTGCTACCTCACCTGTGTCAGGAGCCCATACTGTCTAGGAAGCCACCAGCCTGTTCCCCCATTCTGAAGGGAGACTGGATCATTCCTGACCCACTGTCGGAGAGTCTGAAGTCCTGCTGGCATCTGCGTTGTGGATAAACTGCTTCCGAAGGGAGGGACTCACTGGGACATTTTCAGACTTGTGTTGTTATTTTGTTTAAGGAGGGCCTCTCCAGTCCTGTGGGTGAAAAGGGAAGAGATCTTAGGCTGTGTGATAAAAAAGACCTGAAATATTGGTCCTGCAACTGTTTGTCCAGAGAGGGAGGGAGGGGAAACATTTAAACTTATAAATGCTGGAGTCAGCGACAGCATTGTAAGGGACATTGGGAATGTATGTGAGAGTGTGTCAGTTCTGCAGGGCTCCAACCACAATCTGTGTTTGAATAGAACTTCCCAAGCCTTTTGATCCCAGATGCTTCAAGGGCCCAATAACATCAATGTCCCTCACCTTCCCTTGCATCACAGCCCAAAATTTCTTCCTGTACTTCCTCTCTGAGGGAAGAAGGGAGAAGCCAGAGATGGCTGGCAATGGTGACTGCTTCAAGCCATTGCACCCTTCCAGCTCCAGGCTGCTAGAGCCAGAATAAAGCTGCTTCAGACCACGGGCCATGCATGAGCCATGCATCATTTAGGACTTGATAGCTTCATATATTTTCTTATAAAAAGGGCTGATGCGGTCAGTTGCTCTGAACTGACAGTTGCAGTTTTGAGGCTTAAAATTGATGTCCTTTTTGTTTTGCTTTTTGGTCTAAGTTTGCATTGCTTTCCTTTTGTATTGCAGCTGGCCCCAGCAGCGTCTTGGGAGATGACCTCATACTACAGCATAGAGACTGGACTTGTAGCAAGTGTGGGTGGGGTGCGCTGGAGTCTCCCAAGGCCTCAGGGGCTTTCCAACTAACAGAGGAGATGCCATAGGAACAAAAGCATTGCCACATTCGGGCAGCCAGGGTGGGAAGCAGTGAAAACTGAAGGGTCACAAAAACTGCAATAACATGTGTAGGTTCTTTGGTAGTGACCAGCTCGGGGTGAGATGGTCTCACACTGCTCAGTAGTGAAGTCGGCAAAGGTGAACGGGAACTCATGTCTGAGGACACATGATCTGCTGGGTTATCTTTGAAGGGAGGTTTCAGCCAGTTTGCTTTCAAGTATGTTCACAGCACTGGTGGCAACAGCATTTAATATGAGCCCAGTTCTTCTCTTCTTTCCCTCCCACCTTGGGCACTGCTTTTCTCTTGCCACTGGACATGGTGGGCAACCATGGCACTGTGCCTAATTTCGAGGGGCTCCCGGTGCTAGGTTCAAGTGTCTGATTATTCTTGAACTGAAGTAATAGTATAGGCACATTATTAAATATAAATAGGCTTGGAAAAAATCTCTTCAAGCCACCATTTTACCTTAAATATAAAATATATCAGGGCATTAGACACTGATAAATGCATCTTTTTTTTCCCCTTTTTCTTTTTTTTTTTTTTTTTTTTTTTTTAATGATTATTGAATTATTTTCCTGTCACGCTGTGCTGACAAGCCAGGTAATGAGAAGGTTTCAAATCATAAATGTCAAAACAGACAGCTTTTTTTTCATAACCATGGTCATTTTCACACTCATGTTTTACCACAGGGAAATAAAAAAACATAGAAGTATTTTGTAATGTTGCAGTGCAACAGCTGCACAGACTTCATTGCTGGCATACTTACAAATCTCTGATTGTAAAATAATAATATGTTACAGTTGGCATAAACTTGTCATTTTCAAAGTGGCAAACTGAGTAAAACAATGTCAGCCAAGTGCATTAATGATTAAATCTATGGGGAAATGTGGGACTATGTCTATCACATTATTTTTCATACCAAAAGAAAATGAGTGGTAAAGCTTATCCTAATGTATTAAGTTATTTAAAAATAAACATTTACTTCCATGTTAAATTTTTCACAAATTCAAGAGCCTTCTAATGAGATTAAGAACACATGCAAGTTTAGCAAGGGGTGCTTATACAATCAGGACTACCTGGATGTGCCTGTAGGTACGACTGAAATTTAAATTCATTCAGCCACTGGTACTGTGACCTGAAAGGCCAGGCACTGGGTCCTTTTGTTGTTAAAGAGTTACTTACAAAGTCTTCTTTTTTAATTTTTTTGTTTTCGTAATGCAAAATGGTCTGTAAAGGAGATAACATCTTTTATGAAATTTAAAACACATAGAAAAAAAATTTGTGTAGGCCTGGCTAATGAATTTAAAAGGGAAAATGATAAGTAATATTTGTCTTGTTTTACTTAAACTTGCATTTCTTTAATGTTCGATTAAAGGGATATCTGCAATTCTTTTGTATAATACAAGTTTGGAAAATGTTTAAGAAAAGGGGTTACAGCTCAACTCATGTTTTTAGCAAAATAATAAATAGAATTCCAACAGATTTGTACTTGATTTTACACTATATTTCTCAAGAAAAGGGCACACTTGTTGAGGCTTCAGAGTTAATCATTTATTTTTTCACCAATATCTCTTTGCAGAGATATATAGATAAAGGAAACAGAACATATACATGGACTGCTGTGAACGGCACTGATTACAGGTAACTTATTTCTGTTCTCTGACTTGTTTAGTTAAATGTCTTTTTTGTTTATTTTGGTTAATATTTTTAGCATTACATTTTCTATACTAGCTAAGTCAGAACCAGATCATCTTGTGTCCAGGCCTGTAGGATTTGCTGGGTTCCTTTACAGCTCAGAATTGTTGCTCTGTCTAAGGACCAGAACCTCAGTCTTTCATCCAACTGTTAACATTTATCACAAGGCTATTTCAGTATGCAGGAAAAAAAAGGTTTTACGACTGATGTTAAAAATCTTGCTTTTCCTCCTACTTTCTGTATCACACCATAGTTTGATTCTTAATTGTACATTTTCTCTTAGATTCCTCCTCTTGTTTCACCTCTGCATGGTCTCCATGTTCTTGTTTTAATATGCATATTAAAAAGGAAGATGCTATAATTTGGTCTCAATAAAAAATGTGAGATGTTATGTGGAAATCTTTTTCAGTCACAGTCATTGCGTATATCATGACTTTGCTGACATTCATGTCAGATCTTAGGGGCAAGAACTATGCTACTGATTATCTCCAAAATCTGTATCTGTTTGTGACAAGTTTTAGCTAATTATCACTGATACTGTTTTGCATATAAAAATCACATGGTCAATGACAGCAGGAACAAATGAAGTAATGGGTAAAAGCACATCCCCCCTTGAATGCAACTTCGGTGTGTATATTGTTTCAAACTCATTTAAGCACACAGCTCTGAAATACTAGAAAGAATGTAGCAACTTGACATTGTCCAAAGCAAGTTAAGGTTTACCAAGTTCCAGAAAGGTTAAACTACTCTAGTTCAAAACTAGATGGTACAAATACTAAGTCAATTTTTTACCAAAATGATATTTTTATTGTGGTGAATTACAGTAGTCCTCAGCCAAGCTGGTTCCCATGTTCTGTTATGTTCTGCACAGGTGTACAGCCAAGGAAAATGCCAACATTAATTTATATGCAAAACCAAACAAATGAGTTTTAACAAGATGATGTAAATGTAGGACTTTATCTTTTATTCATCATACCATTTTTTCTGTTAAACTATCTTTATACTCTGTAAGAAAAGAAAGTTTTTTATCAGGCTATGACATCTAGCAATTGGTAAAGAAATACATTTGATTTATATGACTTCTTAATTCTTACTGAGCTCCCTGGCATGAGATACAGCAATAAATCCATGAAGTCACATTGCAGCAAACCTATTAAACATAAAATTATAGATTTTAATTAGCAATTTCTGCTAGCAGTAACTGTTAATGACAGGTAAACTGCTACTGATTTCCCTAGAGGAGGATTGGTAGAAGTCTATCACTGAATATTCAGCAATCTCACTTACATTCTGTTTAAATGGCAAATGTATCATTAAAGGTCATCTTATTTATGGCTCAATTGTACAACTTTTTTAATGTTAATTTCTGCGGCTATCCATTAGAAACCATTTCAGTTTTACAGTCATGAAATCCGAGTGCAAATATTAAGGATGTGATGTGGGAGATGATGCTACCTCTTTAATGATTACTCGTACCTCCTGTCCTTTACATACCTTTTTAGAGTTGAACTCTTCTCCACTTGTATTGAATTTAGTGGCAAAAAGAAGCCCTATATTTTTTGAACAAAAATAAGTATAATCTAAAAGAAAATATATTGCAAATGCTTTGCAAATCTTAAAATGTTATTACACAAGGAAGTTCAAAGGATTTTAGTGGTGACTGCATGATTCAAGAAAATATTTTGCATCTTGAGCATAATGTGAATTCAAGTATTGCCAGATACGTTTCCTAATGCATACCAATAGTTGTTTTATTAGCAAAGGGAGAGGTTCTGTCATTATATGATGCATGCAAAGCTGTTCAGTGCCACATACTGGTTTTTACAATCAGT
>NW_009647856.1:2649047-2722283 GCF_000708025.1 Charadrius vociferus | reverse complement strand
GAAATCATGTATTTTATAATTTGCAGTTATTTAGAAAGTATTTGCTTATCCGTTAAAAACTGCATTTATGATTAAAGGCACAAATAAGAACAAAAATAAACACAGGGAACTTTAAGACCAGCATGAACCTACTTGTGTCCATTACAAAGAGTGAGGCTGGTATGTCACGATATGACAATCTCGTCTCATGATGATCCAACTTCCAAACTTGTTAATTGTTTTCAAAATACATAGAAGCTGAAACTGGAAAACTGCTGCAAATAACATAATTGCTTTACTTGTCTCATTTCTGTTGCAGTTTGGCATTGGTGTTACCATCATACAGCTTTTATTATATTAAAGCCAAAATAGAAGAACCAATAACTCAAGCCAGATGTAAGTACTACGAAGGTTCCCTGTTCTTGGCTAGTATTGCTAAGTTTTAGATTCACTTAAAAAAGCAATATTTAAAATTAATAACTTTTGTGGAATTCACTGATGTTATCATGATGTACCCAAAATCTGCAGCAATGATTCTAACCCCAATGTAACATCCAAGGAACAAGAAATATTCTATAATGATAGAATATGTGCAGGTACCCCAGTTCCTCTGACAATCCCTTCCCACTTGCTCTGTACCTATAGAATCATTGCTTCCTGTATCCTCTGTTGCTGTCATTTTAAGGGTCTGGATAATATTTTTTTTTTTTTTCACTCTATTAGCTAGATGTCATGATAGTAGTAAAGTGTTTTTTTGTTATTTTTACAGTAGTTACAGTATCATATTTAGCAAATTACCTCTGCTGCTTGTAGAAATAGATTAATGTGAAAGCTCTGTTTGGTTTGGCTTGCAGCTAGGTTTTTATTTTGCATTTTACAAATAGTTGTAGTGGGTGTTTTAATGTATTTTTTGGACTAGACTAATTTCAAGCCATTTACAGATACTGGAGAGATAATTGGAAATGATACTTGTGAGTATTCAAAAGCTTTATGTTTATTAGGTGTAGTTTAACTGTAATCTAGACAGTAGAACAAATAGAACCTACGACATCCTTTTAACTTTGTCCGAGTGTTATGATAAACTTGAACAAACGTGCAGTTAAATAGAAAGTTAGAAAAGCACTGTGAATCTCTCTGACAGGCCTAGATATTCTTAGTTTAGAGAAAACTTCATTAGTGCTAAATCACTGCCCTTTACCATCACCTCCTGCATATGAAGTAGAGTATGGCAAGTTTTTAATCATTAGTGATTTATTTTGTAACTTTGTCAAATAGTCAATAGTTTAAAATTAAAGTTTTAGTGAGTGAATATGGTTATCTTGATGGATTAGATCAGCTGGTTTTGCACTTATATAAACATTACCTGCAAAACAGACCCTTGAAATAGCCACAGTATATAGAAGGTACTTGAGAAATAATTGTGAGGGACATATTCTTCAGTCTTCAAGGATGTTTGTCTTTTTTCCAGACTACAGCTGTATGTAAATTGAACCTTTGATCTATCTATGCACAATATTTTTATTCAAGGGGCTGTTTGAATAAAATATTGGTTTGTGACCCCTTTTGCTTTACCCTGTTTTTTTCTGTTTCCCTGCTTTCTCTTTCTGATGGATAGTGGCAATCAAAAAGGGCAAGTATATTCTTGTTGCTCAATTTCCTTCTGTCTACTGCAGTTGATATTTTTCACTTATATTTCTATTCCTACTGGATATGCTCCTCTGTATTCTTCGTCTCAGGATTGTTCCCATGGTCATTGGGTACCATAGCAATAGAAAAAGAAAAAAAAAAAAAAAAAGAAGTGCGGTGTTTTTCTGTTTTCATGCACATTTCAGTATGTTGCTAATCTCTAATCCTTCTTTGTCTGGTCCTATCAGTGTTCAGTGACACCAGCTTTTGAAGCCATTATTTTCAGTAGCATTTAAAGTGATGCTTATATGGATGGTTTTTAAACTTTCTTGCAGAAAATACTAGAGCATTTTCCTTCATGTTCTAACAACTCAGTGTCCTAAATATTTATTTGGTATTAGATTATTATTCTAATGAAAACAACTCATATGTTTTTGTGTTGTCATGCTAATACAATGTCTTCTCTAAGTAAGTTGTTAGATACATTATTTTTGCCAGGTGTATGTTGTATATAATAATCAAATAATTTTTTCCTATACTGTGAAGTTCTGAGAAGTGTACAGTATATCAGCAGGAAAGTGTTTCAAAATAAACATTTCTTTCTAAATTCATGGATGCATGCAAAAGCTAGCCAAATATTTTGAGAAAAATGATGGCAAAAAGCGCAGTTTACTTACTTGGTGTTTACTCTTCATCTTTGTAGATTCAGAAACACTCAAGATTGATCATTTTGATGAAGCTGGCTATACGTTTATAGCACCAAGGTTGGTTAATTTCCCAGTAGTAAGTATGATTTCAGCAGTAAATAAGCATTTGATCAGATTAATGACACTCACAAAATACAGACTTGATGAATAGTTCATTTTGGTAAAAAATACTAAGTAAAAGACCAGTAATTATAGTCATGTCCTACAAGACCAATCTTTTCTTCTTGCTAGAGTGTAAATAGCATCTTCAGGCTCTGGTTCCTTTTTATATTAATCAGAGAGCTGTAAAATCTGATGTCATCATTTATTGATGTTTTTCATGGAAATCTTATACACATCTGTTCATTTCCTGGGCTGTGACTTTTAAGATTTTACAACTTTGTACTTCAGCTTCGCATTTGTAAAATTGGTATCGTAATACTTACATTGAGATGTTTTCCAGTTCCAAGATAAAGTATTTCAGAGCTCTCTATCACTTAAGGATGAATTAATTTTTGACTCATTGAACAAAAAAACTGGTTGAGTCATTGAAAACTGATTGAGTAAGCTTATTAGTTCCCTGTTTTTTCATGTGTAGCCGTTTTTGCCCTTGTGAATATGTTTTCAAGGGAAAAATAGCATGGTAAATAGTTCTTAAAAATTAAGTTCATTTAAAAGACAAGTTCAGTTAAGAATTGTTCTATTTCTTATTTATCTTGTACATTTCTGTATCCTTTTAAATTTAGACGTTTTCGGATGGATTTATATGTAAAACATAGTCTTTTATCTTCAAATCTATTCTCAGCTTAATTGTTTAATTTACTTTTTCTGAAGGACTGAAGTTACCGATAATTAATTGTACCAATTAGCAGTTTCCAGCAAGTCCCTAGTTAGGCTGATCTACATGAACAAAGCCTGCTTAATCTTGAGCTCTATTTAAATGTGGGTGTTTGTATAGTAGGGCAAATTCTGCCTGTATTCTTCCAGGATCATGGTAAAGTAAGTAAAAGGTAATAAGATAGCTTATTCATATAAAATACTTGAACAGATTTTGTTTGTTTGTAAAATTAATTTAATATAAAAAGCTCATTTAAACCAAGAGCTCCCTGCTTTACTGTTGAATACTCTCTACATTTTAATTAAAGTTGTTTAATACCACTCACCATCTAATGTTTGCCTCCAAAATGCCCAGCAACTTTTATTGTACTTGGTTGTGTTCAGTGAATTGCTCAATGATCTATTGCTTTGGTTTATTACGTTATGTAAAGGACAGTAGTTTGCTGTTTATCTGTTTTGTATATGTCAAAACAAAGAGTGTTTATATGCTTATGTGTTGTGTATTATTAAAATTGCCTTGAAGACTTCTCAGAGGATAGAACCTTACCCCATAAATTCAGCCTTAGTTGAGCATGACGTGTCTATGTTTTAAAGAGCAAGCCATGTACTCTCCAGTACAGTTTAACAGAGCAAACTAAATTCACTGGGCATTTTCTTGTTTAGATTATAGGCTCTATGATCTCCCAAATTCATGGCCTACACTGGTCTTGAGTACTCTTTCTGGGAATCTATGCCTTATCTCATATGTAGAGTTTCTTATAATTCAGATTTAGGCAGCCACTTGAATAATTTATTTCCTGTAGATTCCTGAAATACTCAATATGGTTAACATTCAGTATTGACCGTGGTAGTCACTTGACGTAGTAGCACCAGACACCTCATTGTCGTTGCACAGTCCTGCTTGGATTTTAAACTTGCTGACCCATATTTGTCTGTTTTAGTAGCAAAGGAAAGAAATCTGAGAAGGCTTATGTTTTGTTGTTTTTCAGAGAATACTGTAATGATGTAAAAAAATCAGATAACAACACTGAATTCCTATTAAATTTCAATGAATTTATTGACAGAAATACTCCAAGCAGTTCATCATGTAAGTATTCTTCTCACTTCACCAAATTTTTTTCTTAAAAAAGTACTTGTAAATGAATGACAGCTTTCATGCCCAAATCATGTGGGTCGGGTTTTTATCTTCGCTTATCTTTATAGTAGAAATGCATCTAGTTTGGGGATTTTCTACCCAAGGTAGAGATTGCAAAAGTAGTTTGCAGTTTTCTGGGTTTATTCAAGAAAGTTTGCAGGGCATTATGCATGCAGTGTTTTCCACTATTCCTCTCAGCATTCTGTTTTAGCAGCAGATAACTACCAGTTCATTTTAATACACTCCAAGCATTTGGATTTTATACTTTTTTCTGTTGAGCATATCAGCCAAAGTAAGTCTGAAGTAGACTTCAAGATCTTGTAATGAAATCTTCAGTCTGCTTTCTTGTCAGCTTATATAACCAAAATAAGTAAAGAAAAGGAGCAGAGAACCAAAATAACCAATAACCAGAATAAAAGATAAGGAAGTTCTATTGCTGGTTCACAAATTGGTTAGAAAGATCTCGCTTGGGCTTGAGTTGTTAAAGACCACGGATCGATGTAACTGTTGCAGCGGTGAGCACTGGGCTTTGGGAAGGTACTTGTATATTTAAATTTGGCCTTAAACTCCATTTAGAACAAATGAGGAGTTAAGCTTTTCAATGAACGATTAGTAATGCATTAAAGTCTTGTTCTCATGAAAAATTCAAAGTTTAGATTTGTTTATGCATACAAGTCTGTTTAGCACTATTAATAATTTATAAACAGTTGGAATAAACCTTTTTTTCTTATCTTACATTTCCCAAGTCTTTTTAGCATGTTGCTGTCAGGGACCACTGATCAATTCAATAGGAATCTCTCTGCTAGACCATGTAACTGAAGGAAGGTGCACTTAGATAAAAGATCTTCTCACAAAAAGCTATTTTTGTGTACATGTGTTGGTGTTTGTTGTTGTTTTTGACACAGTGATCTTATTCATTGATATGTTGCTGACTGACTGAAATTTTACTTGAGTCCCTTACTCAATCTTGGAAATGAAACTTTTATTTGTTAATAAACAAAAATTCTAGTTTTATATTCACTAGTTATATAAGCAAATATGGAGGACACATTTAGTGATATTACAGTATACACCAGGGCTTAGTAAGTAATTATGCCAAAATTTTATCAAATTATTGTTATATTTCATTGCAAAACTGGGACCTGTACCCTTATCACCTTGCTTATTCCTATGACACAAAGATAGTTTTTTAGGATACAATGAAGGAAAAGTTTAAGTGAAGTCAACAGTGTGAGAGTAATCTATTTAACATCAAGTACATGATGTAATTTGAAGTTAGATAGTATGTCTGATAGAAATAGCCCAATTTTTGTGGCCGTAGCGCCTTGACAACTCAGAATTTCATTTTAGCTGTTTAATGAAACTCCATGTCATATAGTTTCAGATAAGTGTCTTAACTCTTTTGATAGGTAATACTGATATGGTCATTAGAGTTTTGCTGGATGCAGGATTTACAAATGAACTTGCCCAAAATTATTGGAGTAAACTGTCTCTGTAAGTATTCTTTTAATTGACTGGGGCTTTTTTTATGCATTTCAAAGTTTGATAATAAAGTAATATTCATGTGTGAGGATATACAGTTAATGTTTACACAGGACCAATATTTAATTCACAGTTATGCACTTAAATTGCTACCCTTGACATAGAAACTAGTGAGAATTTCAGTCAGTTTTCATTTTAAATCTTATTTTTGTTACAGTGATGGAGTTGTTGCACAATTTGTTGTTACAGATGGTGGAATTACCAGAGTGTTCCCAAAAAGGTAACAATTATTATAAAATAGTATAATACGATAATTTTGAAACGTGAAAGGGTCGAATGTTAAATAATGGATTTATTGAATGAAAAACAACTTCTCCTACAGTCTAATCTGTACTGATAACTATGAAATGAATGGAATGTCTTGTTTTTCTTTGATTTTACCTGTGTCACTGCTGGAAACTGATCTGTAACATTATTTCCATAGCCAGTCATGTAATCCAAGTTTCTAATCAGTGTAGAGTAGCAGTAAAAGCAATGCCCTTGTGGTAATAGTGGGGCCATGCTAATCCCTAATTACTCCTAAGCAGTTATTTGTTTGGCAGGCTGCAAATACTGTAAAGCAGTAGTTGATTTTCTTTTTTTTAGACTAATAAGAGCAGACCAAATGGTCCAGGGACTTCAAAAGAGAAAAATATATCATTACCAGAGGGCAAAAAGGGAATGTGAAGGTGGTTGTATAATAAACTAGATGCTCCCAATCAGTGACTGGGAATACTGCGGGCACCAGTACAGATATATGGGTAAATGGCAAATTTATCTATTTTCTTAGGTTATTCTGTATTTCCCCAAAATGGGAAAATGACAATGAATTTTACTCCCAAAATCAGTATCTTTTCTGTTTTGGTGTTATTAACAATATAAAATCTTTTGGGATGATTTCTCAAGAGATAGCACGTGCTATAAAAGTTTTTTTTTATATTTTGTTGGAAGTAATTTTGCAGTTATGTTTGTCTCATTATATCTAAAAATAATAAGACAAGATCTGTGCTGTTCCAAGAATACTATTTTTCTTTTTTTTTTTTCCCACTTTTTAAAAAATAATAATTGCACCTGGCAGTTGTCACCTTGTCAGTGAAAGCTGACAAAGTCTAAGGACTATATGAATGACTCTCACATTATTTCCAATTGTGAAACATACCCCCCCGGCAGCTCAGCCTTAATGAGACACTAACTATCTTTTTTCGATCGCTGTTTTTTTTGTGATTAGGGCAGGAGAAGATTGGCTGGAAAATGCTGAAACTTATGAAGTCAGCTTCTATAAACGGAGTTTAGATAATGACAACTATATATTCACAGCTCCATACTACAACAGTAAGTCATCACTGCTTTGAAATGTCAGAGCCAGCTAGTCCGATGTAAGTGTACTTATGGAAGTTTCCCATACCAGTTGAGATCACTGACAAAGCACACAAGTGGGACACTTCATAAGGAGAAAAAATCCTGGGACATCACTCATTATTAAGGAAAAGGTAGCTAGGAGGGGACTAAATAAGGGACATAATAATTTGTCATTGAGTCTGGTGGCCCTGCATGCTCAGAATTAACAAAGCTGAAAACATGCAGAGTACTGGTGTTCATTTATGATACTGAAAACCTGTTTTATAGAGGTGCTTTGTCAGAATTATTTTAAAAGGAAGTGAGAAAAATCACACCTGAGGATAATAACACTACTTTAAAGAGCCTTATTTGAGCATAGTTCTGTATAATTCCTCAGCACGAAACCTGGCTTGGAGAAGTGGGTATAACAGTCCAGAGTCCACAACTCTGTCCACTGCACTGTTGCTTAATTTAATTTTTGCTTTTGAGTTCTATTTCCAGTTGCTATTATTCACCAAAACCAGTTTATCTGAAATACTGTGATATTTAAAACCTATATATGCACAATAGTAAGTGCTCATTACCGATGTGAGCAGCATTAACCTTGCCAAGCTCGTCTAAAAGCAGATGCTACCACAAATGACATACTCCTCTCTTAAACATATGGGATCTTTTATTGCTGTTATTTCATACTTATTTATTGCATCTTTTCTTAATAAAATATTAACAAGGTAATTAACTGAATTCCCTGAAGCCTTTGTTGTTCCTTAGAGCTCCGGGGAATGTACTTCTAACTTGCTTTTTCATACTAAGCAGTGTTGAAAACAGGCTGAAGTCTGTCAGAGAAGTAATTGTTGGTTAGTGAGCGGTGTCAGTATACCCTGCATTGAAAAATACACAGACGACAGCAGGATAAAATCTTTGGCTCTGGTCCTGGTTTTAACAGAGCCGCTCACATGTGTAAGGCTATTCATGGCTCTGCTTGCAGGAAAGAAAAAAAAAAAAAAGGCTACAGTAACTTTATGAAACAGTGAAACTGTACAAAAAGTGAATGAAGAAAAGTAAACAAAAGTATTTCTCTTAGTCATCCAGATGTTGGTGATCTGAGCTCTCACAGGTGATAAATGGGTAGTGCAACTGGATCAGTGCTTTTGTATAAGGACTTTTTTTTTTAATCATTCTGGGTATTTCACTAATCATTAATTTCACTTTCAGAGGAAGAGGCTTTTATATGACCCTAACTTTTTTTTTTTTTTTTTGTTCCCCTTCTATACTCTCAGAAAGTGGTGCCAATAGCTATGAAACAGGTATTATGGTAAGCAAGGCTGTGGAAATAACAATTAATGGGAAGCTTTTGAAACCAGCAGGTAAGACAGAGTGGTGCTGAAACTCTAAATACATTCGTTATTTGTTTGTTGCTCAACAGTGAATTAGAAATTTAATTGAGATTTCAAAGGAACTTCACTTTATATAACATTGTTTTCTCCGAGACTCTTTTAATCTTGCTAGTGGAAATCAAGCCAAAGATCTGGCTGTGTTTGAGTAAGAGTGCTTAATTTATTAGTCTCATGAAGGATGTTGGTGGTCAGACAACCGAACAAAACTCATATTTTATCCTTTTCCAGTTTAATAATTTAGATGTTATTATAGTTTTTCCCTTTTTTTTTTAGGATTCTACAGTTACCTTTTTTTTTTTTTTTTCATTTTACTAAAAAAGACTTTCATGTATTTCTTGTTAGTTGTTGGAATAAAAATTGACGCAAACAGCTGGATGGAAAATTTCACAAAAACCACAATCAAAAGCCTGGTAAGCAATTGACCAAGTCTTTTTTGAACTTTGTTTGCATTTCTCAAAGCTTCAGATGCAAATAGGTCTAATAGCTATTTGTGCCAGAGTCACACTGATGCGTAGTTGCCAAGTAGTTGTGGTATTTAAATCATCCAAATGCACAAAATAAATCTATGTTGAAACAGGCTGTATTTTGTACGTGTCTTGCTTTCATAATTATACAACATGGATAAAGACAAAGAAAAATGACATATTCCAGCCAGTAGGCTCCCTACTAAGATTATGCTGTAGCAGTGAATAAAATCTGCAAAAGCCTTGGGTTAAAAAAAAAAAAAGAGAGAGAATCTATTTTTATTTAATATGGAGCATTCGTAAACAGTAAGGATTTACATGGCAACCAATATCACAGCATTTTAGTAGAACTCAATGAAATAGGTGCTTAACCTTTTCATTCCTTACATCTAATGTTTAGCTTTAAATGGGAAGGGCCAAAGAACAAATCAAAGGAAAAAAGAATTAATAGTGCATTAATAGTACAACAGAGGCACTGAATGAAGATAATTATAGAACAATTGGATGAGGCAATGTTGCTTGGATATCAAAGGAATCTATAACAGTGTCTGGCCATTGCGCGTGTTAGAGCTCAATGGGTAGGCAAACGCATTCCCTAAATATCTGAACAGCTAAGGACAGCAATACATAACTGAAAAAAAGAAAGAAAGAGGAATATCTCAGAATTAATTTGAGTTGAGTGACTGCAGCATTGTCCTGTACTTGTTTCGTTCAGGATACAATGCAAGGAGACAGTTATGTCTGTATGTATACACATATTGCAAGAAAAAGAAAAATATGTTTGTAATTAAAGCCATACAAGCTAACTGGAGATGGAGGGCTTCTTTTATCACATGGGTTTTCCCATGCTTTGAGACTGGTGAAGCTTTTAATGGTCAAAAAAAAAATACTTGGCAGGATGTTTTCTGGGTTTTCTTGCCATACCCCAAACACATAGAAATGCATATTCTTTCTCTTTTACTTTATACACACAAATATATATACACTGACAGCCTGACAAGTCCCCCAAACTATTTATCTCTAATATATTGAGCATTCTTAAAAAGGGAGATGTATAAGAGACTTTGTGAAAGACAGTAGAGCTTGTGTTGTTGACAATTACTGAATACAGGTTGTTCACAGAGATATTTGTGATAAACGACACAAAGCCAAAATTAATTTTGATTAGTATACAGATATTGAAATCCAAATCAGTTGCACTTGTCTTGCTTGATTAATATCACTGTGAAATATAGTTTCTTTTGAAACATTTTTGTAAAGATTACTGTACTTCTGTTTTTTAGTGCAACAGTGAAATCTGTGGCTGTGAGAGAAACAGCATGGTAAGAATATGCTCACTTTATGAATATCTGGCAGATTATGAAAATTCACTCATTCTCTCTAGATTTATATAAGACAACTATTCTATCATTATTATTTTAGGGTTAATTTTACAGAAAACCGGACTTAGTCATTTGTGTCTTGAGAAAGAGACGAAGATTAGGAGAGAAGGGGGTGAAAGAGAGTATATAAGGTGAAGCAGTAGTTGCAAGAATCGTTGCAATGCGGTTATGAGAACTAGAGGGAAGGAAAAAAAAATAGACTAAGAAAACAGAGAATGATGTGAAGAAAAATGTGAGAAAAGTGTAATGGTAACTTTCAGAGCAAGGGGATAATCCTGAGGAAAGGGAATAATTAAAAAAAAAAAAAAAAAAAAACAAAACACAAACCAACAAAAAACCAAACAACAAAAAACCCACCAAACTGAGAAAAAGAGCACTAGCAGAAAAGTACCTTAGAGAAGGATAAATGCAAACTGAAAAGCACCAGAATACGTGATGTGCCCTTCAACAGTCATTAGGCATCCTCCTCTCCTCTGTTCCCAGTCCATTCAGGATTCGGGGATCCCGGAGCTCTGCTAGCACTCAGGAGAGCACAGCTCCAGGGGCAATCACAGTATCAGATTCTGCCACGTGCTTAAAAGCTTTCTCTGCTCAGGTCTTCCGTGAATTCTTTTGTGGAGTGTGAAGATCATTAAATGCAGGAGTTACAGCAAAAAAGTGTACTCTGGGAGGTTATCTATTTGGCCTCACTGCTATCTCTCCCATCTCTGACTGAAAGGATCTGTTACAAAGCACAGGGAACTGGTGGGCTTCCCAGTCCCGCACCTGACATCTGGAAAACACCCACTGCAGTCCCTGGCAAGTGAAAATGAGCATGACTAGCAAGCTGAGAGTCTGCCCTTAAGACTTTTACCATTAAAAGCTGCAAATGAAAAAGGACTTTAAGCATGGCTGAAGCACACGAGAAGTTGTAGTCCCTTATTATGAGTTGAGGTTCAATTATAATCAGATTTAATAAGGATATAGCACTCAAAGCTAACAAAGTATTGAGCAAATAAGAATTTACAAAGCAACTTTTATGAAATTAAGCCACAAATAAGCCTTTGATCTGAACAAACTTTTATAATACTGATAATGCTGCTTATTATAGCTTAATATTGGCCCTTGGCTATGGGGTTGTGATTTAGCCTGAGTCACATAGATTTGAAGATACTTCTGAAGTGTTGAATAAAAAATAGTTTCTTACAGAGTGTTCTCTTGACAAGTCCTTTCTGCAAAACATATTTTACTTTCTTATAATAGCATGTGGACTGTGTTATCCTTGACGATGGTGGATTTCTTTTGATGTCAAATCGGGATGAATATACACAACAGGTATGTATCTTTTTAAGGACAGAACATGAAACAAAATGGGAAGAAGTTTCAAGAGAAAAAAAACAGGATTTCACTCTCAGCCTAAGAATAACACTTCCAAATCACAAAAATTTTGGTGTATCGGAAATTCCAGTTATTTTGTTAGTCTTTTTCACAGTCTTATTTATGTTTCAAGATGCCATACTTTTGCCAAGTTGTGTTCTTTCTGCTCTGCCCTTAGGCTGCTGATGGACTTATGATGGTGAGGACAAGTAGTATGGCATACACACACCTTCTTTCTCATATTCCTTGGGTTCTTCCCCAAGCAGGGTGGTCTCATTGGTAATACATTTAACAATTACTGTCTAACTGGAGTTGGTTGGACCCAAGCTTTTGGGAGAGAAATAGTCAAAGAAAGAAATAAATACATAAGCAGTATGACCTGATGAGTTGTGTAGAGGAAAAAATAGTGGGGGGAAAAAAGTCAGAATTGTTCACTTTTTTATGAGAAAAATACTTGGAAATACTTTAACTTATTTCCATATATTCTTCCTCATCAGATTGGAAGATTCTTTGGTGAAATTGATCCTGGCCTGATGCGAAACCTGATTAACATGTCCCTGTATGCCTTTAACAAGTCGTACGACTATCAGTCGGTCTGCGATCCTGAAGAAGAACCAAAGCAAGGAGCTGGACTTCGATCTGCTTATGTGGTCAGTAGCCCCTTGTGAGGTGATTGACATTCCCTTAAAAGTGTGCAGGTGTTTATACAAATAGTATAATCTCTCTTCCTTTTTCCCAGCCTACAATAACAGATATTTTGCATCTAGGATGGTGGGCTTCGGCAGCTGCCTGGTAAGTGCAAGTCTTTCAGAAATCTGTATGTCCAAACTAGAATTAATTATTCAGTAGGTTGAGACTGTGTTACTCTCTCCCCACTCCTGAAACTGCTCTGAACCCTTTGTTTTTGCAGTTTCTCATGGTGAAAATTCTTAGCTATGTCTCCAAACTCCTTGGAAAATTCAGTGTTCTGTCAACAGTTGAGTTCAAAACTACTCTGTCCAGGTTTTGTGATTGTGTGTTCTGACTCCGCAAGATCAGCTTCAGGAAGTAGAGTTGGGATTGATGGTCTAACTCTGATAGGCAGGTGTGAAGGTTCAGATGAAGTTATTACATTTAGAATTATTGGTCACTTGGTTCTCTGTTTCAGAATATCTTCTTTCCCTTTTTCTAGCAAGAAGTCTTAAGAAAATCAATCTTTGCTTTTCAGTGAATCATCTTACAAAAACACATGAAGCTTCTCTATTACAAAATGTAAAGAAGTTTTGCTTCAGACTGCAGGAAAACCCCTATGTTATCTGATGGCACAGTTCAGTTAAAGATTCTCACGATAATTACTAGTTGGTTTTTTGAAATGGAATGTGGAAGGCACTGCTGAACTATTTCAATGAAGCAAATACATATAAAGCATTTTGGATGAGTCTACAGTTATGTATAGTCAGCATTTTCTAGCTGAAAGGGTAAAGTTGCTATATTTGGACTGTTGCGGAGTTTTGGGATTGACCTTGAGAGAGGCAGGGTTGCACCAGTAATTAGACTTATCTTTCACAATCACAATACTGCATATATTTTAAAACTAAAGAGACATTTAGGAGCTTGCTTTTCGTTTGACTTTGGTTTGTGCATTATTTTTAATAGCCACAGAAATAATTTTACCTATTTTAGACCCATGTAGATAGACATCCTTACCAGCTACTTACCCCAGCACCAAGTTGGGAGAAGTAATTGGGTCTGATGTGATACTTTTGCATTGGTGTGAATTGCACCCTTCGAGACTGTCTGTTCCTTTTTCTAAAGTTTCATGACACTTATTTTATATAATAATTACCAAGTTGGAATAAATTACCTACTTTATGAAGCTAAGAGTTAAAATATATAGCAGCTGAACAAACATACAGTAATTTTCTCACGGATAGCACTATGCAGATTGTATGTTGGTTTTTGTTGTTGGTTACATTTTGTTAACAGCAACAGCAAAAATCTTGGTTTTCTTGGACAACAGCAAACCTCAAAAACTGGAGATGGGCAATAATCCAGAAGAGAAACTTGAGCTCTTCTCAAGCATAGAAACTTCAGTTTATCAGTGTTCAAATCAGGCTCGGTGGTCTGGACTCAATTTAGACCTGAGGTTTATTTTGTGTGATGTTTAACTTGAAAGCACTACATGAAAGTACTTTCTATGGACATGTTTTTAATGGAATCTAGGTCAGAAGCAGGCAGAGAAGGCCATTAAGCAAGCGGAGTGAAAAGGGCTGACCAAATACGGATTCAGTGAGACACCTGGCAAAAGCAAATGCAGAGAAGTAAGAGAAACCAGGTTATTAAAGAAAGCTATACTGTTTCAGGCAACAATATAGGATAAAGGTGTGAGTGATAATATTCAAAATGTATATGGGATGCATTAGCATTGAGTTAAGAGAGTATGTATCATTTCTCCTTTAAGGCCTTTTAACTCAGAAGATTTTACAGTTGTCCCAGGCTGCCTTTTTCACTCAATTGCCTATAAAATCTGTCAGGTCCTCAGGAAGGATTACTATTTTCTGTCAGCAAATCGTGTCACTGTTAAATGTCATCAGGTCCCTTCTCATCCATAATGTCTGGTGCACTGTCCATCTGATCATTCAAGGCACAAAGCTGTGGATGTGAATCCAGAGCTCCTTCAGGCAATGCCTCCATGGGAAAGGTGACAGGCAGACTCAGTTTCTTTACACACGGATCACGCTGGATGAGGAGAAAAAATATTGGATGGTGAATAAAGTTATACAGTCTCTTCTCTCTGCAGAACAAACATTAGGGCAGAATGCAGTGAGGAGAGATCAGGTCATATTTGTAGGCAGAAGCAAACCAAAAACGTGATGACAGGAAACTACAACTTAAGAAAGTTTAAGCATAAGCAGGGAGTCAGGGAACTTAACTGCTGAGATTCCTGTTTTGACAGGTTGGTGGAGGAAAAGGGGGCTGTGTATGTGGCAAGCCGGTACTTGCTTCAAGTAAATAAAATAGGAAAAACATGATCGTGAGTGAAGAAATCTAATTTTAAATAAACGGAGCTCTTCAAGCTTAAGTGTTTGGCAGCATCTAGGAGGAAAATATATTCTCTATCTCAAGAGCAGGAATAGAGACGGTTTTAAAAGTCAACAGCTACAGTAATGATTTTTATAATATACTTGTAATATTCCAGTGTTCATCTCCTTCTCAGCAATTTTATGAGCCTTAATCAGTATAAAGCATCTAATTCAGGAGCATTTTTCCTGAGTGTGTTTGAAAGGAGTTCTGGTTAGTTTAAGTGTTAGAGGGATGCCAACATGCCTCTTCCACCTTCCCCAAAGGTGTAAAAGGAGGACATGGATGGCATAATAACATTTTCATTATGTGACTTATGGGCACAAATGGTAGAAAATCGCAACAATAGAATAAAAGATTAGTGTGAAAGAAGACCTGGGAGAACATGTGGAAAGAAAACCAGAGTCAAATGCTAAGGTTTAAAGAAACAAAACTTTAATAATTGGCAAAAGCATAATTAGCCATGATGATTCTGTTGTTAGTTATTCTTATTTGAGTAATTTTTAAGGACAAACACACTTTGTGTAAAACACAAAGATGGCAGAAAATCCTTTAACAAATGTGTATTGTCTTTCTATGTTCAGGTCTATCTTACAGCAGCTGTTTTTGAGCTTGACTTTTCCACGTTTCCTTGAGGCAGGTAAGTCCAGAGAATGTTAAAGAGTCAACTTTGAGTGAAGTAGAAGGTAAGAATCTAGGCTGGGGGCCATATTTGGATCTCCCCATTGCACCTGTGACTTAAAAATGTCATTATTTATTTATTTATTTTCTTCTTTCTATCAGCTGACATGGAAGATGATGATTTCGGTGCTGCCCTACCTAAAACAAGCTGTATCACTGAGCAAACTCAGTATTTCTTTGAAAACGATGATAAATCTTTCAGTGGGATTGTAGACTGTATAAACTGCTCCAGGTAAATTTTCTTCAATAAAAATAATAACTTTTGGATATTCGTTTATTTTACAAAACATATTGACGCTATTATAAGAACAAAAAATACATTTTAAATTAATTATACCAAACTTACTTAAGGAAGACAAAGAAGTATATAGGCAGTAAAATGATAAATTTTACTTTCTTTGTATTTGTTCAGAATTAATTTTAACTGTAATAATTGAAGAATTATAGAAATACCTTAATCAAGTTTTTGGTTTATAGTCTGTATATGCTCCATCAACACTGTATTTCTATCTGTTACAAATTATTTTCTTTTAATTTATTGTGTGAACTTAAAAGCATTCTGCAGTATTCAGAAGATTATTTTCTTCAATCTGTTTATGTATTAGAATTTTTTATGACCAAGACATTATGCAATTTATCTTCAAATTTACCTTCTAGTCCATAGGGCTCATGATTTAAGAGCTGTGGGTCTTATAAAGCAAACCATGCTGTTTTGTTTTGTGATTAAAAGAATTACTCTTCAGGCACCATGTCCCTGTTCAAGATGATGTTTAATGTTATGTTAAAAAAATGGGACACTTCAGAAGCATAACAGCTTGGACTCAATACTGCGTTTCATACAAAAGCCTGCTGGGTTGAAAGTTTCCATATGTTAGGAGTATCTGAAAATATCTTAGAAATTAAAATTAACAGCCAGATTTTAAACTCCTTGAAGACAATATTTGAAGCCAGGAAAAAAAGACAGAGGACATTGGAGAGTGGTGAATACTGCCAAAACACCCAGACATTTTTTCCCACTTCCACAGTTTCCTCCATGTTGCTAGTATGTGTTTTTGTGGTACCTGGTTGTGCAGAGAACTCATTAAGCTGGGGTTTTGGGGTTTGGTTTTGGTTTTTGTAGGGTTTTTTGGTTGTGGGTTTTCAGAAGAGTTCTTTAGTTCAGTTTACTGAAAGACTACAGAAATTATTATGCTAATATTGCAAAAATATTGCCACAGTGTGGGAATGAGTATGAAAGGACAATCTAAGATGCTTAAAACAACTAGCTATGTAATCACAATATCAGTTATTTAATTAACAGGTATCTTGTCTTCTTATTGTACCCAGTCAGTGGTACAAACTCATCATCTGTGAAATTTCAGAAATAATCTGTTCAATTCACACCTAAGTAATAAAATTCTGCTTATATAGAATGGTAGCCACCTAGATGAAAAAACTTGCCTGTTGTTTTATATGTGTGTGAAAATATATTTAGAATCCACTAAAAGCAATTAAGTTGTTAGACTGTCCTGAATTTACCTCTCTTTGGCAGGTAGAATATATTTATTAAAGACTAATAAATATTAAGGTTTTTTTCTCTGTTTTCCCTACTAACTTAAAGGTGTTTTGTGGAATTATATGTACATAAAAATACAACAAATACTCATTCGATACACAGCATACATGCCCTAAACCTCTTTCTCTCCCTTCTTACAGACAGGTTTATATTTATGTGTTGAGGTTTTGTTTGCTTATTTGTTTTTGTGAATGGGGGGTTTCTCAGTGCAATTAGGGGAAGAATCCAGGCTGAACTGATTTTATTTCTCAGTACAGCTACTGTTGTTGCACTACAGAGCTAGATATTAACTCAATTAAAGTCATTTTATGCTCTTTCCCATTTTTTCCACTACTAAGTCTAGTTGAAAGGGGGAACCATAGAAACGTCGAAAAGATTACAAAATTTGTTATGAATGATTCTTGCTCTATGTTAATGGAAAAGATAAACAGTAGCAGACAGACTGAATCTGTGGAATTAGTTTACTTTTATTCCAATACTGTGTGCCCTTCTCAAATACGGATTTCCTTGCTTCATTTAAACATAGGCTTTTGTTGGCTTTTTTTCCAGACTTTATCATGCAGAGAAGATTTCAAACACCAATCTAGTATTCATCATTAGTGACAGCCAACTGCTGTGCCGCTCCTGTGACCCAAAGCCACTGATGCAAGCGGAGAAGCCGGGTATCCTTTAAAATCACATTATTTAGTAGTGTGGATTGATTTTTGGCTACGATATACTGGAATATATTTGGAAAAAAATTACCTGTTTATGCACATGTTGGTAGCATGGTTGCCATTGGAGTACTGGAAACAGCAGATATTTGTGTCACAAATGATCTGAGGCAGCAGTCATTGAGGTAGAGAGCAAAGCTGTGATTTGTGAGGACCTAAACAGAAATGGGCTCACAGGAACTTAACAAAGTTTCCAAAAGACGGATGCAAAGTCTTGGATCCAGGACAGAGAAATTACATACAGCTGGACAGGCTGGGGATGGAGTGACTAGAAACAGCTTTCCAGAAAAGGACTTGAGGATCATGATGGACAAGAAGTTGAACATCAGTTGGCACTGTGTCATGCAATAAAGAGTGCCAGTCACTTCCTGGGCTATGTTAGCAGGCGTGTAGTCAGCAGGTTGGGAGAATTGATCCATCCCATCTCTTCAGCATTGGTGAGACCGCACCTGGAGTCCTGTGTACAGTTTGGGGCTCCCCAGTACCACAATGACATGATGAAGGAAGTCCAGTGAAGGGCCACCAAGGTGGTTGGCATCTGGAGCACAGGACAGGCAAGGGGAGCCTGAGAGTCCTGGGAGTGTTGAGCCTTTAGAAAAGACAAGGGTATGTCTGTCTAGAGAAATAACAAAAAAGGGCAACACCAAGATAAGAGTGTTTGGTCATGGAAAGTTGGGATGCTGCCCTGATGCCTGCCACACTGAGGTGAAGTGATGGAGGCGCTTTAGTGTGTGCTCAGTGCCAATGAGAACTGCTTGTTTCTTGTGGAAACTGCTTTAACCATCAAAGGTTAGAGCTTATCCAGCTCCTAACATAGAATGCAGAGTCCTTGCAATACATGCATTAAAATTAACAGCATGTGAAAGGTTATTCTAATTTGCAATCACCTTCATGCCAATCTCTATGCCCCTAGCCTGGTCACTCCAGTAGATACCTGTAGGTGATTGTGATGGAAATGCATAAAACAAACATACACATTTTCTAGGCCAGGAGAAATTCACCTCAATTTTTCTCTGCTATATATGCTTGAGGATAGCATGCCAGAGATGATAAATCAAATGATAAACTAGATTATTATGACAGAATATGGAAAACGATTAGTAGTACTTTTGTCCATGTCAGGAAGTTAGTTGAGACAGCCTCTCCCATTCCTGAAAGAAAAGTAGATGGTGGTAGAGATGACTGTGTTTCTTTGGCACAAGCAATGCGTTCATTGCCACATTAACAAAACTGGAATTCTACCTACGTTTGGGCTGAAAATGAAGTTACATTGGGGTGGAAGCAATACTCATGTCGTCATAGAACTATGTAAACACAGCCTAATATTCTAATTGGCTGCAGCCCATGACAGTTTGATTAACTGTTGCCACTGTCTGATTTTAAAGATGGCACTTGCTATAGAAAATGAGGCACGTTTGATGGGAAATGGGCACATGAACTGCATTTCCTGGTGGAGCCCAAACCTTCTAGAAAACAGTAAATGACCTCATATGGCAGCCAGGGCAGCTGGGTGGGCTTATATTGACTAAATGAACTATTTTATTTTTCTTCCATCTATGCAGTACTAAGCTATTCTCCCTTTTCTATAACTGAGGTGCATTGTGAAATGCAGATGTAGCATAACATCACACAAGCAGACAGAATGACCTTTGGGTGCTATTCAGATGGTTATTATTAGACTCTGCTTCCTTCTGCCTGGTATAGTTTTGCTTGTGCACGTGGTCTTTTAGAATATTTCTATGTTTCGACTTCCCTTTCAGCTGGGCCCCGGCAGAGGAAAGGGGAGGTGAGTCTGATAACATCTGAATGAAGACAGATGTAGATCTGTAGAAGTAAGTTCCCTGTCCTCTTGCTTTCTCTTCCATTGGGCATCTCCACTCATTGTGATGAGGCTGCTGCAGTGCTCCGCAGTAGTTCAGGAACGGGATTGCTTCGGGGATAAGTTAGAACTGCTAAGATAAGTAAAGTTTTAGTGCTTATTTTTTATAAAGCACCCTATCTTAGCTTTAGTGTGTGTAATACCAACAGTGAAATAAAAAAAAGCTTAACATACTGAATGGTAATATAAGCAGGTTTCAACAGAAGGTGGTTTTGCAGTTTGTCATATCTGTGCCTTTCAAGTATGCTGCAATGGCTTGTGTCCCTTGTTAGCCTGTGGCAAATGTGAAGTATAGTATTTACACTTAAACATCAGCAATTACAGATCTCAGAGATGTAAGCTAAAACATTACTTCATGTTTACATTTACCTAATTAATAGCATGTCACTGCTCCTGTTTCTATCCTGCTGTTCTGTTATTAGTTTGGACAGCATTTTCTCTGTCTCCCTTTATCTCTGAATGCAAATGAGGTCTGATTAGGGTTTCTATCATTTACTATCAAAGCCCACAATGGGATGATCTTGTCTATGATATTTGGGATAATATAGGTGTACACATAATAAAACCAGTATTTCTTATAGGCCTTCACTGCAATATTCAGTCTGTATATAAAATTACTTTTCCAAACAGGCTTCCTCACTTTTGCTGTGTAGCTTTATTTTAGCAGAATAACTCAATGGTAACATACACTATAACAAATAAGTACAAATGAAAGTATACTATTTTATCAAATATTTTCTGTAATATTTGTGTGATGGTAATAAAAGCAATACAGAAAATCTTAAACTCAGCTTTTATATTTATTTTGTGTATGGTTCTGGAAGCACTGGTTCAAAAAATTCATACAGGATATTTATTTCTTGATTAAAGCAGAGTAAAAAAAGGTTATTTGATTTTGATGTATCTGGAGGGTTGGTTTGGTTTGGTTTTCTTTAGTTTAAACAAGGAACTGAGACTATTGTTGTTTATTTCGATACTATCTGGATTAGCATAAAACTTCGATTCTCCCACAAAAGAAAAAAACGAATGTTAATCTTGCTAATGTACAATGCATGAAAAACAGTCACGGTCCTTAACCAGAGAAACAGATGAAGGGCCAAATCCTTGTGAAATGGTCAAACAACCGAGATACAGAAAAGGTCCTGATGTTTGCTTTGATGAAGCCAAACAGGTAAAACTGAACTTGTAAGACTTTAGGACTACCTTTAAACACAATTGTAGACCTGTTTTAAAAGAGCAGTGAAAACTATGTTTAAATGTACCTTGGTGCCTAGTAACCTATCTATCACTAAACATACTGTTCATTCTAGACCATAGCCACTCTATTTCAAGTTTCCCATGATTAACATAAAATAACAGCTGCTTTCTTATCTGCCTTTCCTATAACCATTGCACTTTCACACATGATTCTCACTAAAAAAAAAGCCAACAGTGAGAGTAAAACTGATGGTGTCTGTACAGTGCTGTCAAATTCAGCTCTTCAATGGCTTTCACAACTAGATGACAATCTTGTCTTAGAAGTAGTATTTTTATATCAGTGTTTCTGAATATTATTTAAGATGTTGTTAAACAATTAAAAACATTTTATCTGGTTTAGGATGTTGTTCCTCTTAGAAATTCTGCAAATAGGTCACATTCTTAACAGTTATAAACTGCATTGCTTTACTCAAATCAGCAAAACTATGGTGTTTGTATTGTATACATCAAAGTTTTGAAGGAGAAAAGTTATAACTGTGCCACATATATAATTTACTTTTAATATAATCTCTGTGTTACCTTTTGAAATACTGTATGAAAGGCAACATGTTGAAGTCAAATTATTCAAAATAAATTTCAAGGCAAAAAGTACTGAACAGGGAAGTACCTGCCATTATATAACACAAATATTTTTAAAATGCATTTCTAATGCTTTAGACCATTTCTGCAAATGAAAGATTGTCCAAAACTAGTGCAGTTAATTGGCTATAACTGCTGTATACTGGGTTTTAATCCAGTATATTCTGTGATTTTCTTTCACAATTGGTGACATGTCTGTAGCATGAAAGTCCAGACAGTTGGTATTCAATGCATTTTTCTAGTAACCAAATGGTACTTTAAAAAGGAAATCTTCTTACTGGCCAACAAAGGTTAAACAAAGTTGAAAAATCATCCAAAAGCCATTTGGCCATAGTAAATATCCCAAATCCTCCTGATACGATTGTGTGTGAAAGTACAACTCTTGCTCACTAGCTTGATGTGCTAATCAGTGTGTAAGTCATGTGTTTTGTAACAGTGGATTGTTTTGGTTAAGTTTATTTGCAAAATTTGCTGTGAATCTCTTGCTCTTGGGTGGATGCTTTCACATTAACTCTGCTAACTGCCAGCAATCTGCATGATATCTCATCTTGTATGTCTTTTTTTCTGTGTTTTCTTTCCTTTCCTCTACTTGCTACTTTGCCCGTTATTAATAGGATCAGCCTATATGCACAACGAGTCGTGCCTCTGCCATGACGTCCGCTCCTATCTTCATTTTTCTGCAAGTTTTCATGTGGTGTGGATGGTCAGTTACTTTCTCTAATTTTTTGTTTTGTTCTTGGCTTAAAAAATTAGCAGACTTTTTTACTTACTAAGCATACAAAAGAAAACAGAATGAAGTGAGCCCCAAAAGCAACAGTCTGGAGCAAATTATTCTTGCAATATTAAGGGAAATTAAATATGAAAAAACCCTGTCTGGAGCCTTATAAATCAGAATAACAGAACATAAGGGACTCTCCTATAGCAAATACAAAGATACGGGAACCTGTTGGGTTTATATGATTGGCACTTTTGAGATTGCACTTGTAGTAATTGAGTCACTCCCTTCAAAACATTTTTCCCTTGTCCTTGTTGAAATGAAACAGAAGAAGAAAGTTTTCTGCACAGAGACAAAGTTATGAAGTAATTAGAAGAGACTATAATACCCGTGAAAAGAAAGCTGTACATAGGGATAGCAAAGATGAGTCCTCTGTGTAAGAATAATGGCAGGAGTTTTCACTGCATTCATGTTCCGCAAATGTTAATGGTGGAAGGTAATAGTGTGCATCAATTTGGTTAAACAATTAATTCAGTAAAGTCATATTTTTACTTTTTGCAACCTGAACATATTAATTGCAGTATTACAGCAGAAGGTAGGTTTTTTTTCTTCTAATTCATTACATGGATACATGAAGTCCTGCAGGTTGACGTAGTGCAGACTCGGGTTCATAATGAAAGCCTTGGCACTTTAGACTGTTGCATTTAATAGTGTGAGAGTGTGCACTACTGTCTAGTGACATGTTTTCAAGAGAGCTGCCCATCTAATGAGAATAAAATTCATGACCTTGTACACTGGAGGGGTT
Organism: Charadrius vociferus; assembly: GCF_000708025.1. Taxonomy (NCBI): domain Eukaryota; kingdom Metazoa; phylum Chordata; class Aves; order Charadriiformes; family Charadriidae; genus Charadrius; species Charadrius vociferus. Next base: position 2,699,318 of record NW_009647856.1, on the reverse strand, counting down.
TCTGATCAATATTATCACTCAGAAAACCACTAGAGGGAGATACTAACATATCTATCAAAGTACAGCCAACTGCGAGGCAGAAATCGAACCTTAGAGGTCATTTTTCAGAGTTAGTTTAGTAAAATATTTAAAATTGCAACCATTTAGAATAGGTTTTTTTCTCAACAATTTATGTTCTCTTTATACTTGGGGGAAGGTTCACTTAATATCACTCGAACATCAGTTTAAAAAAAACCCGAAAAAAACAAAAAACCTTAAATTCCTGTTTAACAGCTGTATTTGAGTAATTTTGAAAATTCCAATTCTGTATTTAAATGATCTAATTTCTAGCAAACCTAGGAACCTGCACAGCCATGGCTGAAGGTTGTGAGCAAGGTTGAAAGTCCCTTACCCTTAGCCAGTTGTATTTCACATTAAAATCTAGAAGATTAGCATCTCATGTTCTTACTCATTCAACTTGCTCTGCAAGTAACCTTATTTTAATTAAAAAGCTACTGTCCAATGTAGACAGAGCAGCAGAGACTCACCTTGAGCTGAATTCTTTATGTCCAAAATGGTCTTTCTGCTCAAGGAGGCAAACCAAAATACTGGAAAACCAACGGAATATAATTTTAGCTGATAGACTTTTGGCAGCAGAAAGTTATACAGGTAATTTTGTTCATCCATCCTGTTTGTAATAACTTTGTGCTTTTAGAAATGGGTTCTCACTGGACATTAATCTGTGTAGTTTTATTAAAATCACTGAAGCCAACACAGATATAAACCAGCCGATCATGTTCTGTAATGGCAGGTTTTTTTTTTTTTTTTTTTTTTTTTTAATCAGGGATAACAACATAGTCTTTATCACCCCCTTGAATAGCTTGCTCTTACTTTGTATGTGCACACTGGTTTTGTTTGCCATGCCCAAGAATAAAGAGAAGAGCTCTACAGGTTTTTAGTCCCTTCTGGGAATGTCTTATTTCCACCAGATCCCAGGGACATCGTTGAGAGCTTGGAGGGTTATTAGCAGCCCAGACAACTGTATACATCTTGCTGGGACTGGCTGTATCCCTGATCTATGTGTGGGCAGCTGTACAATTTTCACAGCTTTGTGTAGTAGTCCAGACAAAGGAGAGTAACACAACATTTATGAAAGACCATACACTGGGACTTCAAATGACTCTTGAGTAAAAGCAAAGGTCTTCACCATGCAATATGATGCATTTAAAACATATGCTTATAAAATGTATAACTTTGAGGTAACTGGATGATATCAGAGGTCAGATCAGAAGCTTTTTGGCAGATATTGTTGTTTTATCCTTTTTATAGTCAGTGTAGCACAATGGGTTCTGATAAATGAATTAGGCTTCAAGACAGTTTTAGTACATTAAATAGTTATAGTGTACTTCTAAAGGAGTAACAAGTATGTTTATAGACTTAGACATGTATATGTGTATATATTTGTGTTTATATTTCCTTGTGTGTCTTTAAAATTCTGGACCTGCGCTGCCTTCAAGGAAATGTTGATATATAGCAATGAATATGTGGGTTTGATACCTAACAGTGAATATATGGTTTTATAAAAGCATTCGTTTCCATTCTGCAAGTGCTGATTAATTTTCACAGTGTGTGATGTTGTAAAATAACCCTCTCTAGAGTTATCATAGTAAGGCATGACATGCAGGAGATGACATTTGAATTTGGCACTTCTCTACCTCAAGCATGCAAGGAAATTTGACACGTGACTTATTAATGCAAGAAATTTCTGATACACTTCTGATGAAATGAAACTGGCTAAATAGGATTCTTCCCAATTTTTTTCCTATTTTTTATGTCTTCAAAGAGAAATAATATACAGAATATTATTTTGAAAACAACAAAGAGAGGACATCCCCAACTGATCTGTTGGTTATTCAGGTTTTCTGTGTGACTAATACAATAGTGACTAATGTAACAGGTGGGAAAATTTCAGTGAAACTGCTTAAAAATAGTTCAGTGTCTAAATGTCTGGGTGGAGGTAAAGAGATGATAAGGTAAAGATAAGACAAAATGTTGCTATGTAATTTGTTATAAGAAATTTTATAAGAAATCTCAAAAATAACATTTACAGGAAACAGCTGAGAAGTTTTCTTAAAGCTCAGGCATGGGGGAAGTGTTTTCAAAAAAAGACATTTTGAAGACCATTCAAAACTGACGTTTAGCTCAATCTGGTTACAAATTAGTAATGGGATCCCACTCATTTCCATTAAATTGTTGATTCTTTAAATTTATGTAAATCAGCATGTAATCAGACTTTATCCTCCTTTTTTCTTTTTGTTACACTTCTTGTAATTCTCACAACAGTTAAAGCACACAAGAAAATTACAATGTGCAATGCTGCGGAGGAAAAAGTAATTTATATAGGATTTACTGTACCTTCTTTGCCACTACTATTTTTATCTTGGCTTAGGACACAAATGAATAACTGATTCCAGAAAGAATACTTAGAAATTGTTCTTGGCAGAACTGCTGGTTTACCACTGCAAATAATCTACAGACCTCAGAAATTCAATGTAACTTTGATCAATATGAGGTTAAGATCTTACCAACCTTGAAATATGTGTATAAACCTTGTATACTTTTGTCTAGTACAGCTTAACTCTGTCATTCATAATAAGAAGATGCCTCTCCTGCATGAAGTTTCCAAGACATTCTCCACTGTTGTGAAGCTGTGAATCTTTTTAAAAACTGCTCTGTGTAGTCTTAGAGAGTGAGCAATAGATATCAAAACATTTCTTTTCAGTCCAGTAGGAATATTACATAGTCTAACTGTTGAATGTAAAAGCAGTGCCCATAAATTGTGATGTAGTTTAAAATAAAAAAAAACTCAAAAAGCAAATTGAAATGGGCAACAGAATGGAGTTTCTTTTTCAAGTGCGTATAGTTGTGGGATTAATTCATCAACATAATTTACCCAATATTTGGTCTAATGCAGAGGTGACATAAAAGCTGAGTACTGTATAATTCTATCTGTGGAGGTCCACCTGCTCTGCATCCATACTGGACGCCATTTTCACTATAATGATATTTGCCCCTTCTTATTATGCACAATTTTGTTTAAGACCTTCTTACTTACTTTCCAGACATCTCCCCTCTATTGGAAAATTTTAAACCTCATGCTTTACTTTAGGCTGTTTCTTCAAAGATTACTCTTCTAAGTAATCTCAGTGATAAGAATCTTAAATACCAAGAGGTAACACTGAGTACTGTTCATTGAATTAACGTGAGAAGAAACCTTTACTGATAATTCTGTTTCTGATGGTACTTATTGTGGGGAAGAAGCAACAGAGTTATTTTTAGGTGCTTTGAATAGAAATATAGCTACATGACAAGACACAATGCAGATGCAAAAAGTGACAGAGCCAAACTAAATAAAGCAGAAAGTTCAGTGCATCTTCAAATCTTCGCATCCTACTCCAAATCTGGCACAGCAGAGTTCACTTATCACTTACTGGTTAACCGGAAACCTTAGGAATTTTGAACTTGTAGAGTGCAATCAATTAAATAAAACAAAACAAAAAAAAAGCACACACAAAAAAAAAAAACCAAACAAACCAAAAAACAAAGCCAAAATTATAGAACGAAATTATAAAGCTAACAGATGACAGAGATATGTCTGGAAATGGCTACTACTGCTAAAGAATGGCAGCTAACGTGAGCTATTTGCTTTAGGATAGAATGAAAACTTTTTTCTTCTTTTTTTTTTTTTTTTTTTTCCTGAAGAACTTAAATGCTGGGTTTTGTTTTGTTTTTGTTTTTTTTTTCACATCCAAGTTTCTAAAGGAGACTGGTGAATGCTGTAATACCGGATGATGTATTGAGTCTAATGTGTTTGCTTCATCTGATTTCCCATATATTTATTCCAAACTGATTCTGATTCATCGGACCTCTCTGCCTAAGAGGATACTTTGTATGTACTGGGATCTTATTAAAGTCTTCACCCCTTAAAACTGGCACAAAGAGCTCATTGACGTTGTTCGCTGTGCCCTGTAATCCCCAAGTTCCCTCTTTACACCTATGTTATCAAGCAGTTGCCCTAACTCCGTATTTGGCTTTGTGATTTTGATTTATTCAAAACTTTCTACTATCATTTTCAGCATGGTTTGCAAGGAGGTCATTAAAAATTCTTTATCAGCCCTTCTAATTTCCTGTTTATATCTAATCTGCCATTTTTATGTGCTTTCCTATTCTTGCTCATTTGAGTAAGCTTGATTGCTTAAATACTGACCTTTTCCCTAGGAAAGCTTACTCGATTTTCCTACTGATTCACGCAGGGGTGTTTCTTTGGGGTTTGGGGTTTGTTTATTTTTTTTTGGGGGGGAGGGGTGCTGGTGTGTTTTCATTTGTTTTGAGCTTGGGTTTCTGGGGGAGGGGGGGTGTGGGAGGCTGGTTGTTCTAACTGTGGCATTCATTTTACCTGGATATCTGATGCAGTATTTTTAAATATTTTTTTCTGGATGCTCGTGAGGGACTTAGTTTTTGAGATTATGCTTCATGGGGGTTTTGTGCTTTTTTTATTATTTTATTTTTGTTAAGGATTTTTTTCCTGTTTTCTTGGGTTTGGGGTGGGTTGTTTTTTTTTTAACTGCTTTTGGTAATTTTCCTTTCTTGAAATTGCTATCTTTTGTTTTGGTCTCTCACACAACAATGCTAAATCCTATTACATTGTTGTCTACGGAGCTACTAGAGCTATACAGAGCAGATCTCTACTAACAATTTTGAAGACGGCCCCAAGCATCAAAGACTGTCCCAAAAGGCGGTCATTTGTCATATTCAAAAATGTGATCTCTACATCTCATTTTGATAAGACATTGATCCAGTCTCTATGTGGCTTCTCTAATCTCGCATAACATTTCATAATTGATATTGTCACCTTGATCAGGTGGTCAACAGTGCAATACTAGTGTTACATTTTTATTATTAGACTGAAATTTCTTACCATGGAGATTACACCATACTTTCCTTTTCCTGTAATAACTTTATGCTATTACACTTCGTATTATCCTTTACATACTACCCTTCTGCTGTATGTCTTAGTCTGCTGTTCTTACAAAGTTGGTAGCCTGACAATGCTCTGTCCTGCTGATTATTGTCCTTCCACCAGGTTGCTGACGTGTATTATTTTGAAATGGTTCATTGATGACTTTTATTCATTGTCCCATTGTAATTTTATGTTCCTAGCATTGATGTAGCAGCACTTGAAAGTTTTGCTTAAGGATAGGACAATAAATGAAAGGTGTTTTACTGAGCCTTTTTTTATTTATCCTGATTGTACTTTTTATCCTGAAATCCCACAACCTTTTCTGAGGCACATTAAATATTAGTAACATACGCCTCAGTGGCATGCCAGTCTGAACCAGAAGCTGCTCCATGCTTATTGGCTTTCCTCTGCTTTCTGTTCTGAAACCTTTTTAATTTCTGTGCCAGCAGTCGGGCTTTGTTACTGTTAAGGTGCAGCCTGTCCTTCCCTGCATATGTTCCTCCTGTTCAAGAAGTTGCCGCAGTTCCTAATACACCTAAGTCACTTCCCACCTACACTGCTGACTTGTCCTTGGAGGCTCAGACACTCATGAAAAATGGAAAGTGTCTTTTTATACTACGCGTACAGACTGGTAGTCTGAAAACAAGAGGAAGACCAACTATTTTCAGCCTTCAGAGCTGCCCGTGAATCTCAGACTCGGTGGGCAGAGCAGTGCAGGGGATGGCTGGAACATTGTCCTGGTGTTTTAGGCAGCTAAACATAGATTGTATCAGTTCTGAGAAACAAGAAGGTGTAAAGATATTACAGACTCCAGAACAGGTATCAAATGTATTTCAGCCAGACTAATGTGTAAGCCCATAATGTGAAAGCTGTTATGCCTTATAGGCAAAGTGGGACTAAATAAGAGCAGTTAATGGTAAAGAGGAATTGGGAAAAGAGGTGGGATTGCTGTCTGGCATAATGAAGTTAGGTCCACTGATGTGTGACAGAGCGGTGCAGCTCAGGGTGAGCCCACAAACTGGAAGGTGTCTTCTCTACAGATTGCATCAAACATGTGCAAAAAGCCAACAGAAAATTCAGTTCTCATACTTGAATTCAGCATCAGAGACAGAGAAAGGGTTTTCATTCTCTTTCATCATATCTTCACCTACAGAGCATATTCCTTTTAATGTGTGATCATGTTGATGAAATGGACGTGAACATATTCTGGTATTTGTTTTCTAATCTTAAATAGTAATAGTAATAGAAGAAGTATCTGATGCCTATTTAAAATGAAAAAGAAGATGAAAAATTGGGAAACAGGGATACAAGTGGGATACAAGTTATCTGTTCTTCCATCTTTCCTTGCAATAAATTGGTACTTAATATCTCCAAAATGGTGTATTTTTAAGGAATATGTGGCTTACTGGGGCCCCCAGGTATATCCCGTAGCATTTCTTGTTTGATTGTTTAAGTATCCCATCTAGTTCAGAAGTGACTGCAGTAAGCCTTGTGAGTATTCAATCCTCCCATGATTATAGTTAATGTAGTAATACCACTTTTTGTATCAAAAATCAGACAAACATCCAGGAATTATTTTGCTGTTATTTTAGGAAAAATGACATATATAAGACCAAAAAGGATGCCTCAAGGCTAGTTCAAAAACTTGAAGACTAAAATGTAGATTACTTCTCAGGAAGTTTAATTGCAATTGTTGTTAAATGATTTCTTCTTTTCTTGTCAACAGGAAGATTCGGCTGACTGCGGTGGTGTCTCTGGTCTGAGTCCATCACTGTGGTCTATGGTAGGAATTCAGTTGGTCCTGCTTTGGCTGTTATCTGGCAGCAGACACTGCCAGTTATGACCTTGCTAAACCAAAACCTGCGTAACTTAATCAAGACCCGGCCAAAACGATAGCCTCAGTTTCATTTTAAAAAGGGTCAGCTACTCAGACAGCAGCAGAAGAGCAGTGCTCGTGTCTGGTTATCACTCGTTGTGAGACTCATAAAGGCACCCACGGTGGCTGCATGTTGGAGTGTTGAATACTTAAACGTGTGTGAATGCTGCATCATCTATGCCATCCAAACAGAATTCTGTACGTGCTCCATTGGGGAATCTAAGATTATTTTTTTTTGTTTGTTTGTTGTTGTAATCTTGATGACTTCATGTAAAAGGGCTCCCCTGACAATAGCTTATGTATATGACTTTCATTTCTTTTAAGCTTTGGATATCTTGAAGATTTATATTCTTTTACATGAACTGTTATTTAAAAAAGAAAAAAGAAAAAAAGAAAGAAAAAAGAAAATGTACTCCCCAATACACACTACTAGCACCACGATGTCTGCTTTGAACATCACTTTTGTCCAAACTAGTTGAATAAAATGAAAATATTGGCTAATCTTCATCAGAAGTTCACCATGATTGGAAGGCTTTATGATGAGTAATTTATTCTTCCAAAATGAATCATTTAGCCAGCTAAGTTTTGGTAGGTTGGTAAATTGTTAGTTTAAAGGAAGGAGGGAAAGAAGGAAGGAAGGAGATAAACTTCTGTTTTTAAAAATGTAAAGATGCTTGAGAGTTTAACGAAAAAGTGATTCTCATCTTAAACTTGGTGTCATCTTCTGTCAGAAAAAACTTAATTTCATTGTAATATTCACCTCCTTTTCACAATACAGTTATATATAAAGCTAGTCAAATCCTTCAAAGGCTCAAACAAAAAAGCTTGTGAATAAAAGATGTCTTTGTGATATTTGAACGTTGGTTTCCAAGGGTATTTTGCATGATGATGATGCTATGTTACTGTTTTTCAGTTTGTTTTCTTTGATGGTAGAGTATAGTCCATTGAAAAGGTAACTGAGTGATTCTTTTATTGTGTGAGAAACTGAACATTGCAATGTGTTGCAATCAAATCATATTAAATTATATTACAAAACAGCTCTGAATATACTGTGCAATGAAAAAGCTGAGAAAATAGGGTAAATTTAGCTATCGTAACAAAAGGGTTGAGTTGAATTTTTTACAAAGTAGCGATCTCACATGAAAACCTATGTACAGATATTTTAAGTATATAAAAATCAGATTTAACACATTTATTTTTGGAAGTGTATGTTCTCTAAAGTTCATATCAGGTTCCCCCTTTGTTTCCTTTGTATAAGAACACTCATAATATGAAAACTTCTGCTGTTGCTATTTATTATTCAAAAATAGCACATTTAACAGCAAAATGTCCTGGTTGCTGAGATTAGAAAAAATCTAAACAAATGGGGAGCCTTGAATCTATATGTATGCACATTGATACTTGATTGTGAATAATAATTTTAGAAGTTGTTTTTATACAACCTCATTGGTGATACAGATTGGTGCAGTAAATTACAATATTACAGTGTAGCATAGTGTTGATGCAAAATATGATTTGCGCTTTTTTTCTAGTTTTCAGAACTAAACAGTATTGCAAGACAGCTAAACCAATGAATGTGCAACTCTGCTGGTATTGTACAATTCTGCTAACAACTGCAATATGCAAATATTAACATGGCACATTACACTAGCTCTTTAAAAAAATAAGACAATGCGAAGCATTGGTATGTATATGCTGGCAACTGATTGATATAATTTTGATCATGCCAAAAGCTTAAAGAAATAATTGGGCATGCATTAATATCCTATGAAAACTGAAGAAGCTACTCAAAGCCGTGGCATGGCTTAAAAGATCAGATGTCTACTGTAGTTGTACCCATGGCTGGTTCGTTGTTTTTCTCATGTACTTTGGCTCCAGCTATGTATTTTCTCATGTTTGGGAATACAGTGAGTGAAAAAAAGAAAACCTGACCTTTTGTTCAGCAATCAGATTTAGCTTTTTAAAAAATATCTCTAGTAAAGTCATGGGGTTAAAAGTACAATTAACTGTGTTGGATGACTTCAGGTCCTCCTCAGGGAAGGTGAGCTAATTTTAACAATACGGGTGAAGATAATCTTGGAGCTTTTCCTTCTAGTCATATTACTGCACTTCTCTTCACCCTGTCACCAGTTACCACCTGATAAAAAAATTGGTTTGAGTCTTTCTAATGCTAAGACTGCATCTTGTGTTTTTCCTTAACATGTTCAATTGAAATTTTATGGGAGGAACAAGTTTTGTAACTTTAGACCAATACTCACTACACCCACAGCTTTTACACTAAGATTAATTAAAATACGTATTAGTTTGCATTTTGTCAGTATATTAAGTTCTCTATAGTTTTCACTTAGCTTCCCAAAAGAAACCCTTCATGGAAAAGTTACATTATTTAACATTTTGGAACTAGTTGCTTATGCTGGTAGGCCATATTTTGCATTACTTAATAACCATTTGATTAGGGTCTGTAGGGAGAAAGAAAGGTGGCACAAAGCCCTCCTGCCACAGAAAACAACCATGGCTTTTGCTCTCATCTCACTTGCCTTAGAGTGCTCAAATACAAAAGGAGGGAGAAGCCCAGGTGATGCAGACACATCAGCCTACTTGGGTTATCCAAAGAGCAAAATGTCCTTTGTTCCTCTCCTCTGCGCCTCTATATGACCTGAAGACACATGTTTCTATATAAACTCTTAGCCTTCCAGCCGTTATTCCTGTCTGATAGAAAACTCTGGTCCTTCCAGAAGGGATTAGTACTGTCCCCATAGAAGTCAATACTTTAAAAAGGAAAAAAAAAAAAAAAAAAAAAAATTTTTGCTTTTTTTTTTTTGAAAAAAGTATATATTTCGATTATATCCAAGTGATGGTCAAGGTTTTTTAAAATGCACTACCTAGATATCTGTAAATTACAAAACACAGATCTAAAATGCAATGTGAACTTTAGCTATCTCAAAATGTGAATACCAATCTGTTAGAAATAACTTGCATGAATAAATACATATTCTCATGCAGAAGAGTATCCTCACCCTCGCGTAATGCATAATAGTCTTCTCTTGTCTGTGAGAGTAGAAACTTGATCCTAGGCTTTAAATTGAGACGTTTTCAAATTACAATATGTTGTAAAAAGGATTTTTTTAAAAAAAAAAAAGCCAAAGCTCTGTTGATATTTGCTCAGATCCTTTAAATAGCACTAAGGGAACTGTTGGGACTGTTTCAGTTTACAGAGAAGTCATGCAAGCCTATTGTATATCTGACAAATAGCCACCATTAAAGTTCTTACAGCATGGTACTGTGCAAAACATGATCTGAGGACTTAACATGAAAGGTTTCTTTCTAGTTTTTCATTTAAACAACCAGCATTACTGCCAAAACACTGACCGTGGTCCATATTTGTAACAGGTTTTTAACATGACATAGCAGGTTTGATTGACAAGATTTTTAGGTCCTCTACCTTTAAGACTTTAGTATGATCTTTTTCATGTTTCTAATGCTTGAGGCTTTACTGCTTAACTGACGAAAAAACAGTGTTGCTGCCATTTGTAAGTTTTCCTACAATATTCCTTTTACTAACTTAAAAACTGGCCTTACCGGGTTCAAATAGGCAGTATCCCTTTTAAGTGACCTTTGCAACCCAAGTGTTACTTGCTGTGGTTGAGAGTTTTTCAGTATCACTGAAGAGACATTAAGACCTTTTGTTCCCGTTAATACTTAAGCTCAGAAAACGTGCTTAGTATGTCTTAATTTCAAAACACAAACTCAGTCCCACTGGTCCTAAACATTCAGATGCTAGCACACTGGTTATTAAGAAGTATATTAATGCCTACAAGGCACTGCAAAACACTCGGGTGTTTTTGGAATGTTGACTAAATGTGAAATCTTAGTAACTCCTTCCTTAGGATAAATTTTACCCTACCTTCATCAGATCTCCAAGCCTTTAACAAAGGCCAGATTTATTATTATTTTTTTTTCATACCACAATGTTAATATTGTTAATACTCATTGTACACTACTGTAAAAAGATGAAAACAAAGTGTCTGAAAACAATTCAAGAGTTTTGAAAAGTCAGCCTCACCCTCTTCCCAGCTACTTGCATCTGTCCTGTTTATGGTTTAAAAGAAAAACATCATCTTGAAGAAATAATTTCACTGAGGCTAAAGGGATACTCTCTTGTTCAGATGCCATGAAATTGCGATTGTGATCTGACAAAGCTGTCTTCTCTTCTTGTGTTGTATGGAATGTCTGGATCATGCTTTCTGGGATATTTTTATTGAAATGCTCAGTGTGCGTTTCTGCAAAAAAAAAAAAAGACTTGGTTGCTCCTACAAGGCAAGCAGGTCTTTCTCCCTTTTTTTGTGTTCTCTTGACACTTTTGTGGAACTTGACAAGCCTGGAAAAATAATTTTTTTGTAAAAATTTGTACAATAATGTTATAAAAAGTTTATAATCCTAGAACTGTTGTGTTAATTCTTGTGCAAAAACAGTATATTCAGAATAAAGGTTTATCATTTAAAATCAACAACTAATTTGAATGTTCACTCTGTGTAATAAAATCATGTAAATAAGAGCCACATAATTTGCTATATGATACTTCTGAGTTTGCACCCAAGTGTCTGAAAGAGACAGATTTTCCAGTGTGGAGATAGTCACTTAATACACTTCTTATTGGGGTTCAAAGGAGGATGTGCAGCAAACCCTCATTTCTGCTTCATTTGAGGCTGTGAAAATTTCAAAAAATTTCAAAAATTTCAAAAAAAGCTAAAAAAATTGTAACCAATGAAAACTGAGAGTCTGTAAAGCACTCAGTAAAATAATTTGAAGTAGCCCTGTTGTTCTGGAACAATTGCTTTTGGAAGGATTGTCATTTACTAACTTGTAAACATTGATGAAGTCCAAGGGTTCATTCACATGAAGAAGCAGAATAAAATCAGATGGCTCAGACGGGTGCTGCCCAAGTTGTTGCCCCACCTCTGACAAAGATTGCTGTATGATTTATGAACCAGCTTCTGTACTGCTGTCGTTCTCAGCTAGGCATTACATTCAAAATGGATCTATGTACCTTAATAAATAGGCTTGAGATGTTCAGCAGTTGCTTCACTTGGTTTTCAGGCTTACTGTGGTGGCACTGGCAGTCTCCATCAGAAGGGCAGGGCAGATGGCTGCAAGTGGTAACTGCTTTAGAAGCCTGATTTTAATCCTTGACTGTGTATGTGTCAAAGCCCAGAGAGAATGGCAGTCGTAAATTACTGCTGAATTTACCGAATCCCTGAGGAGTCAGATAAGAGAGTAAGAAATCAAATGCAGATTCTAATGCTGCAAAGTAACAGATCGCCCATGTGGAAATGCTACAAGGCAGCGCATGACACTGCACATCAACATCCAGAGATTACTGGCCTCAACTAGATTAAACATTGCCGCCTAAGTACATGATTAGCCCCACATGCTGAACTCATTGTATCATGTTTTCTGTACGCTGACTGCCATTGAGATGTAGAAATAAATAAAACCCCAAACCCTTCCTGGTACACGTTTAATTGAAATTCTGTGTTACAATACACTATTCATTAAGTACCAGGAGCCAACACTTGGAAAACACAGGGTTTCTTCCCCTCCCCCGCTTCTGGAACTTACAAGCATCTTTGACTTCATTAGTTTGATTTGGGAATGGCTACACTGCAATGAGATATTCTATAGTAGTCCCTGGTGCAAATCATGCCAGAACACACTTGGCCTGTCATATGAGATTATTTTGAGAGATGAATTCTCATTGTCCAATGCAGCTCTATTGCTGCTAACCATCTACGAAAATCAAGAAGTTATATAACACTGATGTTATAAAAACCCTTCGCTGTCACATCTATTAGCCCAGTGCTCCTTGTAATGCTCAACTGAGCAAAATGCACACCCTGAATGGTACATCTTCTCTGCCTGTTGCAAAAGACATGGAAAACAATGTCTCCTTTTTCCAATAGGCTATTAGGAGCTTTTGTTCCCAATGTGTGTACAGGGGAGGAGGGAAAGAAAATGAGACTTTTCTAGAATTATTTTGTCTCAATTCTAACTGTATTTATTCTAAATGTTTTATATGTATATACTTCTTAGTTTCCCTGATTGAGAATATCACATTCCCAGAAGCAGACTGCTCCTCTTGAAACCTTGTTCAGAAACCCAGAAGCCTTTCAGTAAAGTCTCCCCTTTCAATAGAACTCCCGCACTTCTGTTGCTTTTGGGGTTTGAACATCCTTTTCTTTTGATCTCACAAGCATTTTCTTGACTAGATCTCCAGTGTACATTCTATGTTTTGTAGAACAGATATTTGAACTCAGTAGTGTTTCCTTTGGGGAAATGGTAACTATGTTTGTGAATTGTCTCTCCTAACTACAGTTGTCTACAATTAGTCATGAATTCACTTAACAGAGAAAAGGAGCTTGTTATGCAAGCCGCTGGTCCTACCCTAATGATCAGAAGGTGGATTCGTAAAAAAGAATTTGCTACTGCTGTTTTAGTAGTATGCCTTGTCAAAGAGAGGGATTATCACACTAAGTAAAAGCTGCATCTACTACTTTATCCATTATTTTCATGGTATTTTTTATGGGTCTTTAGTGCTGTTAGTTTCTGACAGCAGTTCTGAGAAAGGAAATCAGAAATATAGAATGTCAGCGTCTCTTCAAAAAAATCTTTCATTTATTTTTTCAGTCACTGAAGTATTTTTTTCACAAATGAAACAAAACATATGGGATTGAAAATGGAAGCTACTTCAGAATTCGCATTTTAACTTTTGTTGCTTTAACCCAGGCTCTTCTTGTAACCCAGACTTTTGTGACCTCAGTCTCCATTCTATGTCTTGATTATTTAAAAATAAATTTTTGGAGCATTGTAATACACACATAGACGACGGAAAGGGTAATTAACATGCTTGGAACACTGACTAATAGCACTATGTTTTGGTATGTGTGGTTAGCATGTATTACTCTTGTAAGCTATTTTGAGAGTCCAAGCAATTACTATTCACTGTGGTAAGGGTTAGTCAGTTTGCCTTATAAGCTCTTATATCTTCAGGAATCAATTAGCTCTAAGAGAAAATTGCTGGCAACTGAGGTTCAGCTCTGCCTGGAAAGATACTGTAATACCTAATTTCAAATAGCCAGGAAATTAAGAGCATTCTCCTCTCTGGGTTACCTGTGCTCTGCACAAAGGATCAAAGACTCCGTATAATGGCAGAATTTGCTTTTGCCGTCTTTCGGGAATTTCAGTATGGGAAATAACTTGCACGAAAACTTTGAGAACCTGGTGCTAAATCATATGCAGTAGGAATCACTAGGTGAGCACCAAGTGATTCACTAGGTGTTTATGTTCCTAGGTTGATCACTGGAGATCCCCTTAATATAGTCAGCAGAGGAAGGAGAACTATCCAGATGACCAACCATTGGAGGTTCGATTGTAGTTGCAGTTGCACATACAAACTTTCTATTGAAATTGAGACATAAGGATGCAAGAGCCAGAGGAAGACAGACCAAGCTTCGGAGTTATATGAATTCAAAACCTGATTCTTCTGTTTTGCTGGATCAAGCTAGTTCCTAGGATCTAGGTCTGGGCTCAGTGAATTCCACCTAAGGGAAGACAGATGTGAAATTTAGGCTTTTAGCTACCAGAGGCTGATACAGACTTACGTCTGCTTTAACAGCTAGTGTTATGCAGACATAGCGGAAGAGATGCCAAACTCCAGGTCCTGAGAGAAGCTTGTTTTGGTGGCTGTGGTTAGAGCACAATCTGGGCCAACACTGAGTTCCTTCCAAAGTGGAGGGGAGGTAGTGGTGATGGTGAAGGGGATGTTACTCATCTTTTGCATCGTGTGCTTCCACTTAAAGTACTTGTCTCAAAAGTGTAAAATCTGTTTCTAATCTGCCTTTTGTCTGAGGATGTCTATGAGAGAGGGAATCTGAGCACTTACAAACAGAGGCGGCAACGAAATCCAGCCTACAAGCTAGATAACTACTTTGAATGGTCTTGCCATCAGGCTGTTGAAGAAAGGTCTACAATAAGCAGAAAAGCAAGCAGCTTTAAACTTTTATTTAATTGAGTTTGGTTGGGGTTTTTTTTATCATTAAGAAATTGTTTTTGCTTCATTATGGCATGAGAAGAAATGGAGAGGTAGGTAGAACTTGAAGATCTAGAGAGTTCTGGAAAGGTTAGGTATTTTTACCTGTGTAGATGGCAGTGGTGTGCAGAATATTCAGCATCACAGTTTTGTGTGTTTGGAGTCCCAGATTTTGACTAAGTCAAGTTTTAGTTCTTAGACAATGTTTCTGGGATGTTTCTGAATATTGTATTTATGCCATTAATGACTCCAGTGGCTGATTTTTTGTATTTATGTCCCATTCCAACCTATCAAGTCGCATAGTGTCAAGCTTTTAATCACACTCTTAATTTTCAGTGAATGAAAAGTCTCCTCATCCACAAGGAAAGCAGTTAGTACTAAGCACTCAGTACTAAGAGCTCCAGTTTTGGGTTTAGTAGATTATTTTATGGCTTGGAAAACATGTTGCTCATAGATTCAACCAAAAATTCCATATTCACTTGTGCTTGTATCCAATTTTGCATAATCCTGTGGCTGTGGCAGTAGCATGGAGAACAGTGGTGACAAACCGTTTACTTTGAGGGTCACCTGGACACTGCTATAACTATCAGCTCATGGTACAGTTAAGAAAGGTTTCTTTTCTTGAATGTGAGTTGCTGTGCAACCGTAAATGCGAGGGTGACATAGCCAAGAGGAAAGCAAATAGGAGAGTATTCTGAAGTCACAACGGCCTGCAGAGAGGGCACATCTGGCACCACAGCAGTGCCTGCTGCTCTCTGTGAGGTGTACCCACCAGGTTAAGGCAACCGCCAGGCAATGCCAGCCCGGCCTGATTCTCTGGGAGGGATGGGAAGAGCTCTACACCTAAATGAAACAAATTGGTGTATCTGTCTCACTGTCTCTCTCTATTATCAACAGGAAAATCAGTGTGCTACATCATATCTGAGTTTTCAGATGCCTAAAATTTCACTGAGAAAAATCTTAAGTATGTCAGATACAATAGCTGTCAATACTTCCACACCTTTTGGGGAAAGTAGCTGTTAAACTAAGATTTTCAGATACAAATATTTTTGGGGAAAGTATATGTGTCGACGTAAATATTTTTATCCCTTTTAGATACTACCTATGGGCTTCTGAGCCGGTGTAGTTTGCTTTCACAAGGTCAAACAGCCCCTCTGTGCTTTTCTCTGGCAGATGACAGGAGGAAAACCGTGCTTTAAAGCAGCCTGCATGTAGGGCCTGCTTTGCAGAGCGTGAAGGAGAACCCACAGTGTGATATTTGATTTTTCAGAATCTATGTCTTAAATAGAAACTGGTCTTGTTCTGAACAAAATCCTATCCTGGGCACTGCACAGATAGGCACCTTTATTGTTTCCAAAAGAATTTGTCTCATGTAAATGAGTATTCTGTTACTAGAGGGCTTAAATAGCCATTTAAAAATTACAGAATACTGTGGAATGCTATATCTTATAGCTCAGCTGTATTCACCCTGCTGTAACAAAGACCCTGGACAGTCTTCACCATAGCTGAGGCTTTTGCCTGCAATTAATAATTCAGCTGATTTACACAGTCCAGTGGATCCCAGAATTAAGTTCCAAAACAGTGTGGATGATGATGACAATAGTAACAGTTTGGGGTTCTTTCTCCGCTAAACCCATCTGACCAACCAACCAACCAACCAACCAAAAGCCCCAGATTATAAATCCTTTTAAAAGTACCAATAAATATGCACAATTGAATTGATTGCCATTAAGAAACAGAATAGTTTTCATGGCTTCATAATGTTAGTGTCTTTCTACACTGTTGGGTTGTTGGTTTTTTTTCCAATTTTAGAATATGAATGTAAAGAACCTGTATCAAAAATCAATAGTTCATTTTTAAGTGCAAAATGGAATGAGTGCTAAACTGCACATAGCCTTTCTCCAATATATACAGAATCTTTTATTAAAACTACAGAAAAATTAATAGCTATATCTTTATAAGATGTTGGTCATTTAATAGCTTTAATTCTTGGTAAAATGAAATTCAGAATTTCTGAATCAAAAAGCTGATTTCAATTCTGAGCAAATCTGAAACGTGAAGTGATTCTATCAGTAGTATATGAGTGAGGTTATATATTAATTGTAGGCAGGTACTCAATTTCTTGCTGCGGTGTTGCTAGTGATAGATTTACTCTCACTTAAAACTGAAAGGCCTGTTTGCCCAAAGTTAAAAACTTAAGATTGTCCTGTGCTGTTTTTTTTCTGACACTTATACTTCGTAACATACTTAAGGAAGAGTCTGGATTTTCAAGACTGCCAAGCTCTTAGAGCAGAAACTGGAAGAGGAGACTGCAGGGTTAGCCACTTCTGAAAAGTAAACATATTTTATTAAGGAAAGTAAGTACTCCTTGGGGGAATCTCAACCAGCCTAGAAAAGATAGTTGCTCTGGCTCTTTCTCTAGACTATTAGCAACAAGAGGCTTGAAGCCAGTGAGCCTTATAAGAATATAAAGCTAGGAGATGGCAGACTGTATGGATGATGCATAGAGTACAGCACACAAACAGAGACACTTTGAAGTTTGTGCTGATATACAGTGAGGTTGGTATCAGTCCTGTTCACTTCTCATCATTTAGGACAGTTGCCGCATATCTGACCCATTTCTCCTCCTTCCTAGCCCATGCAGGCTGCTTCAACCCCTGCGCTCAGCAGCGCAACTATGGTGGAGCTGCTTGCAGCGATAGCAGGCATCTTTCAAACATTTCTACACACAAACACACAGCGGAACTAGCCTCAGTCTCTGTATTTGATGACATTACTCACCATTGGTCGGAAGAAAACCTGAGAGATGAAATTCATAATTAAAGCCACAATAATAAAATTTGAAAAGTATGTCCAGAGTGTCTGGATGTAGTTTTGCGTGGACTAATGCAATCTTTGGCAGTGCCAGGGAATTGCCGTTTGGGAACATTGGGTGGCCTGAAATTAATTTGTTTAGGTTTTGCTTATGTAAAAATGTTCAAATTCATGACAACATCTGTTAAGAACCCAGAGGTTATAGATGTCCAACTTGCATTTATATGAAAGAGAACCAGATGCAGCTGTTGGGAAATAGACTACAAAATCATCTGAATATTTTTTAAGTGACTTCACTGATATTTTGTCTCATGTTTTCTTATGATTCATGATTAATATTTTTAAAGGTGATTTATCTTTCATCTTGGCTTCCAGTATTGTTGACATAACCATAAGAAAACCTGATAAAGTTTGAGAAAAAAGAGCGTTTGCTGAATGTCATATTTTTATATATTGCAATTACTAAAATATGAATTGAAGTCTGTACAGTTATAAATTACGGATATTAGAATAAAATCATGTGTTCTTTTTTTTTTTTTCTTTTTTTCTCAAGCACAAGTAAGTCCTGAGATGTCATAGTGATTCAAACAGGAGTTTATTGATGATTTTGCTGTTTGTTGCAATAACTTCAAGAATTCTCATAGAGGACACCCTTTCCCCCCTTTTTTTTTTTTTTTTTTTTTCTTTTTTTCTCCCAAGCAGAACAAAGCTGAAGAATTCTTGCCTTTCATTATACTGCTGTGGATGATTATACTGATGTGGATTAACAATTGATTGTCTTTTTGACGCAGCAACTGTGATTGATAGAGGTAGAATATATGTAGCAGTCTCTCTCTCTACCTCTTTTATATTACTAATAGTAGGTTATAACAATTAAAGGACACAAGCTTCATCTTCATTTCTGGTTGTGGAAATTCAGGAAACATTTGTTCTGAAAATAGAAATGGTATTTATGGAAAAGCATTCTGAGGTTTCTAGTAGTACCATCTGGTTGCTTCACCAAACAATCGTTGCAGTCAATTGTCTGAAAACCATAGAACTGAAGCACTTGCTTTAAATTTAGCACTTGTTTCACTGTATTGCTGGGGGGAACATTGCACATTCATAAAGCCAAGTATCTGTTTAAATACTCTCACTGAATAAAAGTATTTAACGGCTAATACACTGCTGTCTACAGTGGGAGTTCTGTTATGCTCCTTTTCAAAGCTACTTTTTGCTTGAGATATCACTGCTAATTTTGTCTTTTACTATTTTGAGGTTGCATATATTCACACTTTGAAAAAAGAAGATAAAAAGTACCATTTTTAAGAATGATATCTTAAACTCCCCAAATGAGCTATTGCAAATTTCCTCATGCCAAAAAAGGAAAAAAAAAAAAAAAAAAAAAAAGGGGGGAAAGGGTGTCCTCTATGAGAATTCTTGAAGTTATTGCAACAAACAGCAAAATCATCAATAAAATCCTGTTTGAATCACTATGACATCTCAGGACTTACGTGATGCTTAGTGACACATCAAACCTTCACAGGGAAATCAAATAACTACTAAAAGCGTGATGAGCTTCGTTTGTAACAATTCCATATCCCTATTGCAAAGATTTTAAAGAAAATATTGCAGCCCAATTCTTGCCTGTTTCCAAAGCAAATATTTTGTTTCTAATACCTTTGAAGAAATAAATATGTTTCAGTTTGTATGAAGTACAGAGGTCCGATGTAATCAACAAATGAAGGCTGATAAAAAAATTGGGAAATTAGAGTGCAGTGTAAGGAAAGCTGATGATGTATCTAACAACCCCACTGTGAAGCCAGGCTCTTTCCAAAGAGATCAGTCATGTTTGTGAATTGCTAGCTAAAGGCTGTGAAATAACTCTTCCAGTTTGTTTGCCTGTTTTTAGAAAAGAGACTGTTATACACCTGCGTAGACACAATAAAACCTGTGAAGTCTGTCCCACTCTGTGTGAGCCCAGTAATGTCTTCTGGGTGCGCACACTCATCCTGCTCACCCAACGCGTTGTACTGCTGGTCCAACTCCTTGGCCTTTGCACCTCAGCTGCGGCCATCGGTGTTGAAGGAGCAGCATATGGGATGCCTGCATTTTATGGCATGTTACATTCACACTGACAATTCATAATTGGTTTCCAGTTCTACAAAAGTGGTTGAAGTCTTTTCTTAAGGTTATCTCACTGTCACATGAGTTGATCTCTAGTTTATTTATATTTTGGGGAGGGGAAAGAAGTCAGTATTTCCATTAGATAATGTCATGTTCAGTATTAAGAGTTCACTTCCTAAATACGAGTAAGCAGTACTCATGGGGAAAAGGAAAACTTTGATTACTAGGATCCTCAAGGTTTTTATCTAATTGTCAAAAACCCCAAAATAAAGGCTCAGGTTTTATTTTTACACACATACAAAGAAGGTAAATACCCCAGAAATCTTGTAGTCCATAAAGCTTAGGACATATTCAAGTGGTGTGAAAGAATAACCAGAATGACCTTTAGTCTCTCAGCTCTCTTGGGAGCTGGGGGAGAAGCTTGAAAGGATGGATGTGCAATATGTTGTTTAAGAGCATCAGCGGATCTTCTTGGAGGTACTAACTCATCACAGTATCAGAGAATCATTCCATGTCATGCCTTAAAATGCGGATCTGACACCCACCTCTGTCCCAGAGAAGACAATTTTACTTCTGAAATGTAAACTTTCACATTCATAAATAAGAGATTTATGGTGTTAAATTTCTTTTGGACAGAATCACTGCAGATTGATACCAGGCACAATTGTTTTAATGATGGTTAATCAGCTGAAAAAAGTCTCATACATTAAGCTTGAAAACGTTTATTTTCTATTGTTTATGCAGATTGGTAGGCCCAGTTATCTAGGTTAAATTCATACCCACACTGAGTGGTAGATAGTTGCAGTACTTCTACCCAATAAAACCAAAATTTTTTTATAAAAATATTATCAGGTAAGTTTGAGATTGTTTTTTGTTCAGTAGCTTGGTTTCTTAGCTTTTAAAGTCTAATTTTTTTCCTATTTTTCTACAAAGAAAAGTTTTTTAAAAAAAGAAAGCTAAGCTTTTTAGATGCCAGGTGCAGGTTTTTAAAATTGAGGAATATTGAGACATTCCTGGTAGAAAGAGATAAAAATTGGTGAAGTTGTTTCGGGAAGTGGGGGGAGATTTTTTTCTTTTTTTCTTTTTTCGTCCTTCATGCACCTGCACATTTTACACTGTTTTTTAAACATGTGTGCTTGATAGTATAAATGTTGCCTGTCACAAAAACATATGCCCCAGGAATCACAAGAAACTGTAAGCTGTTCAGTGACTCACTGAAATTTCTCAGAATGCTTTTCTAGCAAATAAATTAATATATTTCATAACCACAAAGCAGCATTTACAATCAGTGGTAGAAAGATGAATGTGGTGTAATGTAAGACATATGCGCCTTTCTTTTTTTGTCGGTGAATTTTTTTTAAACTCTGAGACCTATGAAAATCGATTAAGGATAGATTTTTCTAACTCAAGTCTATGCTGAAACTCAATACCCATCTTGCCCTGTATAGGAAATCATAGGTGTAAAATGGACAGAATTTTTTTTTAAAGTGCAAGGAAGGTACAAATCTGAGATGGAAACAAGGATGCCATAACAATATATAAATAAATAATGAATATATGAGAACAATATCCTGCAAACTTAGGGCATATGAGCATCTCATGTAAGCTGTCCTGCTGACTTCAGTGGAAAGCTCGTGTGACTTGTTGAATTATCTAAACAAGAATTATTTCGTTAGACGCGGGAATAGCTTTGCAGTACATCATTTGCGTCTTTCTCTTTCAGGAATGCATGTTCTTGCATAAGAGAAATTGAGGTTGAATTTAAGGTCAGAGCATTCCCCCTTCTTAAAAGTTCATGCACTGAGATAATATAATAACAATAATTAATAATAATAATGAAACCCTTATTTCTTTTTTACACTGCCGACATCATCACTCCAAGTTTAGGTACTTAAATTTCATCATTCCTTTTGTAGCTTTTCCTGTGCATTTCCTTGTAAATGCCAGAGCTAGGTAAAATGTGGCATAAAGTATCACATCAGTTTGGAGATGCAGTGTTTTAAACATCAGTTTGCTGATGATTCTGTTTATGGTGAAACGACAGAGTAAAAATGTTCATACTCAATATGGGAACTTCAGTGTATCTCCTCTCTTCACAGAAGTTAGCAAAGATCAGGATGAGCTTTGCTTCTTACTGTCTCCACTGCACACTAGAGAAGAATGGCCATTCTCTGTTAAAAACAAAAAAAACCCGGGACCCCAAAAAACAAACCAAAAACCCCAAGAAGGTATGTTATTTAAGCGAGAAAGGACTGTGGCAAAGGAGTTATGAATGTATAATAATTTCCCTGAGCATCTTTTCAGAAGGACAGTTACTGCTAACCTGTTAGATGATGGTCCTGATAGAAGCAACCTACTTCTTGTGGGATTTGTTGATACCTTTACCTCCTTTGTTGTCTTCCCAGGCCGGGCTGTAACATCTGCTTTTCTTCTTTAAGACCTTATTCCCATTAGATTACTTAGGGAAGTGTTGTGTACGGTGGACCTTCACTTTCCCTTCCAGTCCTGTCCTGAGAATTTCTCCTGTTGATAGAGGAAAAAAGCACACATACGTATGTAACAAAAAGTGTTTATTATCCTTGCACTAGCTTAGTGCTTTTGAATGCTTTTTTGATATAACACTAATTGTTTAATCCACCCTGTGCAAAATTCAAGTAGTCTGTTTTCTCTTCAATTTTGGATAAAGTCTTTATCTCCTTCCTGTTTTATATCTCTGCTGACAGGTTTATGGTATTGCTACTATGTTTTCCCAACTATAACAGTATAGCCAACTGCTCCTAGCAGTGGAAAAGTACTGGTGTAACACTTAGAAATGATGGGGGTGAGATTTGTGAATAGCTGAGCTCTCATGAGCCATTACCAACAACAACAAGTTGATGTTTGTTAGATGTTACTCATGTCCATAACATGAATAAATTCTGCAGTCTCATAAAAACAGCTTTTGTAATTACTGTTTTGACTGGAGTGGTTGCTGTAGGGCATAGCAGAAGACTGCATTATGCAGTTTATAAAGGGTGAAAATTCTCCTACCTGAGGGTCACATCCTATCTGTAACCAAAATGCCATCTGTGTAGAGCAGCAGAGGAGGTCTCAGTCACTTCAGCTTTCTCCTAATATAACCCAAATCACCACAGGGCTGCAGTAGGTCAGAAGCAGTTAGTCTGGGGCTCACAACCACAAATATTTTGCTCTTTTAATTGTGGTTAATGGGAAGTAGGAATCCAACGGCAAGACTAGTTCAGGCAAAAAGCTTACACAGTAAAATAAATAATAAAAAAATCATTGTTCTAGGTTAGAGACAAATTTCCCCAAGCCATTAGTTATGGCTCACCACAAGCTACAGCCTTGGCTAAAGAGGCACCTCCACAATAGGACTGCATGGGTAAAGCTCTTTTGCCAGGCACATAGTACCAGCCAAAATCCTAATGTGGGACAATTCTCTAGTTACTTCGTGAAGCTAGAGTGAATTCAAAAATGATGCTGGTGGATGGATCCAGCTGCAAATGCTAATTGCAAAGCCCCTTGGATGTGGGGTACATTAGATGTAGCTCTGTACTACACAGCCTTGATCCCATCTCTAATTACATTCAGCCTAAGGGAAGAAAACAGAGAAATCTTGTCAAAAACGGTCCAAAACCGAACCATGTGAATATACACAACCATGCTGCACAAATGCAACCCATTTAATGCGGATGACTGGCCCAAAAAGATTATAATACACTCTCTGGCTTTAAAATGTACAGGTCACACTCTTAGTTCACATTCACAACTCATCTGGGAAATTGTCTCTGAGAATTTGTTGGCATTTCCACATGGTTAATTATTCCTTTTTTATTTTCTTACATTTTGCACAGGAGTATAGCTTCTCTCCAGCTTCGAACTCAGAGCTGAGACAATGAGCTCCCTGCCCACAGGGCTTGACTACTTCCATCTCACTGAGGGGAGGCACTGTGCCTTCTACTTTATCCTTGTGCTGACAATATGTACAGCAATTGTGAACTACACTCACAGAAATCTTCCTAACAGCACCATTTGGGCCTGAGGCTGAACTTAAAGTCTGCCTAGATGACTTAACAAGAGGAGCTGGGAGATGATATTAAAACATTGTGGCACAGACTAAGTCCATTCACCTCCCCCATGTGTTCTGAACGGAGAAGGTTAAGCAGGCAGATCAGAGAAGTCACTTCAGATGTATACGGTATGAATAAATACTTGTGGTGTGACATCTATAATGATGTGTTGTTGGCTTCAAGCAAACTGTACTGTGAGTTTATGAGAGCTGTGTATGTAGGACTGTATTAAATATTTCCTTTAGTGTAAATGGACAACACCATACTCCCGACTTACAAATTGGTACACTTATGATAAGTCTGTGGCCTGTGAGTGTTATTTGCATCTGCTAAGAATCCTGACTAGAAGCTACCCAGCCTCCACACCTCCAGCTAAAGCAGATTGCCCTGGGAAGTACAGGAGCAGATAAAATGGGTGAGAAATGTTCATACTCATTCCGTAGTCCAGAGGTGGGACAGCTATCCTGCTTGCAGGCAGGAGCTGTACAAACATGACTTCTTCTGCCCATAGGAGCTTGGTCAGGTAGAGAGGTCCACCTCTCATGTTTGTGCGTGGTGAAAGCAGGGGCACACCGAGAGCAAGGCTGCGGTGAGCCTGGCACAGGCTGGGACACCACACAAGAAGAGCAGCCGCATCCCAGAGGGGCGGTGGGTGCAGCCTCACAAGCAGGTTTGTGTTGTTGCAAGTCACTGATGTGGGTTGCCCCAAGGCAGGATTTGGAAAGCAGGGTCTCGGCAACTTAGCTGCTGAAAGCAGCACTTCTGGAAGTGAATGCAAGTCACAAAATTGTGAGTGGCATCTCATTTGCACTAAGTACTTTGCTGTTGATGTAAAAGCCAAAAAGCTGTTAATAAGTTAAATCCATCCTAGCAGTTTCTGCTTTAATCCTCCAGCAGTGCCAGGATGGTACCTGTATCAAGAGAGGAAGAGTCAGTCGTTAAAAGCAGAAACCATATCTCCTAGCAGAACAGTGTCCCGGCAACTCTGAGAAATGGGAGTTTATGTCAGAGAGTAGAAAAGGAAAGAATCATGCATGGATAGGGTAAGAAAACCAAAAGGGTTTGACAGCTTTTCTGACAATGATCCAGTTTAACAGGAAGACAACCCCTCTTAATATAAATTTTTATAGCTTTACTGAAGTCCATGGTTAGCTGCATCAGGACTTATGACTCTTATTCATCAATCTGATTTTGAAGCAACAATTCAGCAGTCTTTTGGCTTTCTCATTTCCGATTACAGGCTGTAAAGCCATTGAAACTTCCTATGAGCTCTAGAAAAAAACCCACCAGTTTTTAGTACTAGGCCATTGGGTTTTGTATGTGTGTAGATTTCTGATTGAGAAAAATAAAGTTAAAAAGATAATTTGATTGTTCTACTACATATTTTTAATTCAAATTGACTGTGTTTTTTTAAAATGTGAATTCAATAAACCAGTGCTTAGATACACACAGTCTAGTTTACAGCCACTTCTAATGTTAACTGGTTATCCCTTAAATAGTATGAAGCTGGAAAAGATAAGTTGGGTGATGTTCAACCATGATACATGGACTGAATTTTGGCTCCTGTTGCCTTGAAAAAATATCTTTAGTTAAATATATTTAGGTATCTAAATCTTTGGCAAAACTGAGGCACATAATAGAAACTTAGCCAAAGTTCTCTGAAAGTTAGAAAGGCTGAGCATTTGGTTTGATTTGAGTCGTGAGTAAAGCTTAGCTCTGAATCTTGGTTCTCTGCCAAGAACCATGCAAGTTGCTATTGAATTTTTTAATTTTTATTTTTAAGAAAAAAACTGCTCTAGAGCCTCTTCCAAAATTGAATACCCATTGGGAAAAGTACTTTTGCATGTTTATTCTTCAAATTAATTGCTTAATTAAAAGCTAAGTAAAGGAAAACCTTGAGAATCCTGAATATTCGGCCATTAGGACTCCACATGAAGCTACACTGCTCACATGGCTGGAAGTTGCCTACAGCTGCTTTTGTACTGAAAGGCCCATATTCATTAGTCATATACACAGCCCAAAGCTGATCTGAGTAGAGGACTGCAGGCTTTCTTACATGTCTGTAAAAGAAAACAATATAAAACACTAAGAATCTTGTTACATTGGGACATTCATAATTTTCAAATAATATATTGTATGAAGCAAGAGTTTGTTTTAGAAAATGCAGAAAGAAAACAAAACCAAAAAAATAAAAAAAGCTACTGTCACCTTTTGCTTGATGATTCTCTGCTCCTTTAAATACATGTGGAAAATATTAGCTTGTAAGAATATATGCACCAGTCCCATTGATCAGTTTCCTGATGATAACCTTCCTTTGAAACAAGAAAACTGTGGGAATCCTGTAGCAGTGTGTCTTTGAAGCAAGAGAATGGAAAGGACAGGTATCCATAGCAGGGAACAAGATCAGGGATTGCCTCAGGATCAGAGTAACGCATGTGCAGAATGATGGATCTCTGTCTCATAGGGCCAGTTTCCATCCCTTTTTCTAAAGCTGAATTCATATTCTCCACTAATATGAGCATCCCTGAAGTAATGTACTACTCAGTGTCAGGCTGGAGTGTCACAGGAGCCCTGTGAGATGTTTTGCAGAGCCTTCTCACCAACAACCTGACACCACCTGTATCAGAAGAATTCTACACAACAAGGGGCACTGGTTGTGTGTGAAGTGCTTGGGGATTTACCTTCTTTTATCTTCCTATCAGCTGCTATCACAACCTATTCCTTCATGTTTGAAAAAAAGAAAATGAAGATGTTACAGGTAATGACACTTCTGCTCTGTGAAATCAGTCATAAAGGGGTATTCTGGAATGTCACAGCTTGTGTAATATAATGCTTTAATTAGATGCCATGTCCTCAACAGCCTGCAGTCCAAAGATGTCAAGTTTACCTAAAGCTTCTGAGACACAGAAAAAAAGAGATGGAAAACAGCAAAAATAAATAGCAGTTATGAGGCAGAACAAGATTGTGTTGTTAGCTGGGAACTGTGGAGCTAGGGAGGGTTAAGGGTAATGGAGACGATTGGTACCTTGTAGGATCTGAGTCTTTTTTTTGTTGAAGGGACTTGTTTAGGGTTAAGGGTAATGGAGACGATTGGTTTTTTTTGTTGAAGGGACTTGTTGTTAAAAGGTGGACATCATACTGCTGCAGAGTTTTTATGCAAGAGATCTCTGAATGCCTGCAAAATATTTGGAGGATGAATGAAGACTGATGCCGTTATAAATATAACACTTACTTTCCAAGAAAAGTGCAAGGAAATGGCATCGGAGATAGCCTGAGCCTTGTGTAGAGGACTGAGGCACTGACATTGTAGGGGTTTCTTTCTGACCTTCAAGATAGTCCAAGAATAGAGTGGTTCTTGCTAATTTTATACAAAAAAGAAGAGATGCCTTCTTTGTGGAAAAGGTCCAAATGTCATATAGCTGTTTTGACTCCTTTCTGATGTGTGTAATTCTACCTTTTCACTGCTCCATCATGGTTCTGGATCTCATTCAAATCATTTTTATCTACAAAAAAGTTAGTGTAGCACCCATATTTTTTCTTTTCTTGGCTTTTTTTTTTTCCCTTTTCTTTGCCTCTTGTCATTAAAATGGGAATATATATTTTTTCTTTCAAAGAAGTTCCAAAGAAAAGCTGAGTAGTCTTGTAATACAAAAGCTCGAGGTGAGATCCATCTCACTTAACTTTGTGTTTCTGTATTCTAATGTCTGCTGTTGAGTTCAATACTTGGCTTTCCGTCTATGATGGATCAAAGAGGTGGTTTTAGACACTTTCTACCTTAAGTTTAGATGTTTTCTTTTAGGATGAGATGACATGCACCCTACCAATGCCTACTTCTGTCTACTGACTATAAGAGACGGGTATACACTTTCAGTTGGCTTCACTGTGCGGTCAGACTAATCCCAAGCAGTATGCCTGCTTCAGCCACAGACATCCTGTGGGATCTTTAGCAAAACACCTCATTGTTTCACATCCATTCCTCACACATAAACCATTAATTCATCTCGCAATTGTAATGCTACCCTCTGCCTGACCCCTCTGTTAGACTGGAGGTTGGCCAGGGCAGATGATTGTCTTCTATTAAGCGGAATCGCAATACTGTTTGGAGCTATGAAGTGTTGCACTAATTACAGTAATTTGTAATGCCATACCATTGTTTCATTAAGATTTTTTAAAACACCTTGAATAAGTGAAGTGCTAGAATGATGCAGAGTTTAAATAATGAGAAAAAGCAAAGGCATGCATTGTACAGAAGAGGGTGAGAGAACGGCTATTGGGGAAGTGTAAGTCAGCACTTGTGTAGTTTTGTAATCAAAGAAGTGTAACCTTTAGTCCAGCTTTATCTTAAATAGCTTTAGGTATACCTCATGTCTGTCTCTTAAGGATCTTTATCCTTCCTCAATGGAAATGAGTGGGTGCTTAAAAATATGAATTATTGAATTCTGTAAAGGCAGTCCAGGCAGGAAAACTAAAACAAATAAATAAAAAAAAAAAAAGAAAAAGAAAAAAGAGCACAGTCCTCTGTGGTTTTGATGTTTCCAAAGGTTTGGAATTTGTTACGATAACAAGGCAAATTCTTCTGTTTTCCAGAAAGGAACAAATCTTCTCCCAACCAACAATAAATTAATTTTCCTAATTTTTGTGCATGAACATACAATTTCTCTTTTCCTTCTTCAAAATGCAGCATTCAAAACCCAATTGGTTTGTCAAAGATTTATTTATTTTTGGATGTGCGTGAAGCACTGTCTTGCCAGGACCTGAATAATTTAGAACAGGACAAAACCACATGTGGGATTTCTGCTTTAATCAATATCAGTTCCATACACTTTGCAAAGGGATTTTCCAAGGGTTAATATATATTATGCATTGTCATTATTAATTTCTTCTCTATATAAATAAGATAACATTTCTACTGAAGTAAGGTCCAGATGGCACTCCAAGCTTGTAGCTATCTAAGGTTTTTTTTCCCCTTAAGTTTTCCTAGCACTTTTAATAAGGGACTATGAAGAATAAGCTGCAGATTTTCCAAAACAACCAAAAAATTCCAAACAATACAAAAGAACACTGAACCTTCCCTCTATCATTTTTTATCAGTTCAGTTGTACCACTAATGGAGCTGCTGACAATGGCTTTGTATTTTAAAATCTTTCAGTTCTGTGTGAGGGGTACCTCCTGGATAAAGCATATACAGGGTGTAGGGAAGTTGACATTGTGTGATGGAGCACGATACAGAGACACTCACACCTCAGCAAGCTAAAATTGTATAACGATTGTTCAGGCAACAAAACCCTATACTCCATTTCTTTAGTATCTTCCACAGTCAGTTTTATACTAAGGTGGCTTCTCTAACGTATAGAGCCTGAATTTACATTGTATTAACAACCCCATGCAGTGCTACAGGCTTGGGGAAGAGGGGCTGGAAAGCTGCCCAGCAGAAAATGACCTGGGGGTGTTGGTGGACAGCTGGCTGAATATGAGCCAGCAACGTGCCCAGGTGGTCAAGAAGCCCAAAAGCATCCTGGCCTGTATCAGCAATAGTATGGCCAGCAGGACTGGGGAAGTGATTGTCTCCCCTGTACTCAGCACTGGTGAGGCTGCAACTTGAATACTGTGCTCAAGTTTGGGCCCCTCCCAACAAGAAAAACGTTGAGGTGCTGGAGTGTGTCCAGAGAAGAGTGACAAAACTGATGAAGGGTCTGGAGAACAAGTCGTATGAGGAGTGGCTGAGGGAACTGGGGTTGTTTCGTCTGGAGCCTGAGGGGAGACCTTATCACTCTCTACAACTATCTGAAAGGAGGTTGTAGCAAGGTGGGGGTCGGTCTCTTCTCCCAAGTAACAGGCGATTGGACAAGAGGAAACAGTCTCGAGTTACGCCAGGGGAGGTTTAGATTGGATATTAGGAAAAAATTTCTTCACCAAAACGGTTGTCAAACATTGGAACAGGCTGCCCAGGGAAGTGGTGGAGTCACCATCCCTGGTGGTATTTAAAAGACGGGTAGACGTGGTGCGTAGGGACATGGTGTAGTGACAGTTTTGGCAGTGTTAGGTTAGTGGTTGGACTCGATGATCTTAAAGGTCCTTTCAACCTACACGATTCTATGATTCTATGGTTCTATTTTAAACTGCTTTGTACCTATGCATGGAATGGCGTAAGCGTAGTCTCTGTGCCGCCATCAAGTGTTAGTCTGTCACTGAGTGGTGCAGGCACTGAACATAAACGAGGATGTAGTGCAAGGTGTTCAGGATACTTTGGAATTAAGCTGGGTCCTGAAGCACTTCAAAAGTTTCAACTCCTCCAGGATTAATGATAGCAAATAATCATCAACGGATGGTCATTTTGTATTTAGAGTTTGGACTGAGATATTCAGTAGCAATGAATTGATGCTCTTAGTGAATCATAGCATTATGTAGGCCTGTTGCAATCCTGAAGCTATTGGTCCTATCAATATCTGCTCAAGTTTGGGAATATCTACTTCTCCGCTTTTCTTCCAGAAGTGGAACTGCAGCAAAAAGAAGCTAATTGTCTCCAAAACAAGAAAGAGACAGAATATGTCTCAAATCCTGTGACAACACAGATTTGCTGAGACAGCTTTCACTTTTCTGAACGGCCACCACTGTGGCCTTGGCTTAAATCCATAATGGAGAGATATTGGGAACTGGTTTTAAAAGCATTTTTGAAGGCGGGGAGGGAGAAGCAATGCTGAAAATGCATTATTTTTCTAAAGAAAAAAAGAAGTTCATATTTAACTGAAAAACTCCACATTTTAGGAAGATGTACAAAGATTTTCCTGTTCCTAAGGAGTATTTTGCATGTTACGATTTATCCGTTTTCAGTTTTTCAGTCTTTTTGCTTTGGATTTTCAATAGAAAACAAAACGGAAAAGAAAGGAATAGTATAGGTTCATGGGCATATCTTCTTGAAACATCTATTTTCAAAGAAAAACATTTTTAGTGAAATATTTGTAGTAGCTCTACTTATTATATTTAGAGCATTTCCTGTAGATAGGTAATTGTCTTAACAATAATGTCTTTTCTCAACAGACATTTAGTTAATTTCTCTGATAGTCCCTTGTGCAGCCACTGAAGAAAGAAAAAAAGAGGACATCAAAGCACCCGAAGACAACAGATTCATCATCTTCCAGGATAAACTTTTTGCAAAAGCCAAGCCTACTGGGGAAAAGCAATACCTCAGCAGGAGGGTGCAAATTCACTCACTCTGTTTTGTTTCCATCCATACAAATCTTATGAACTGGTATAACGAATGTAGGAAAAAGGAACTAAGGAGACAGTTTTGTCATCAACATCATCAATCTAAGAACAGATAAACTAGCCTATAAAGTTTCAAGACAGAAATAGAAGAAAAGACTGAACAGGTCCATTTTGAAAGACTGCCAGTTGGTAGTAAGGTGTTGGCGTCACTTACGCCTTAAAATAACCTGATGGCAATACTTTTTCAGTATCACTTGGTTTTGAGACGGCAAGCATGGAGTTAGTCCAATTTTGATCCCATTCAGATTTTGGCACTGAATAAGTGGTGGCTTTTTTTATATCAGTTTTGGACTTTGTCCCTCACTTTAATCCAAAATTTGCCTTGGAAGTCTAGAAGATCAGACTGATACATTTTAGTGAGGCATTGCAGACCTGATCCTGAGCCCTTGACTGAACTGATCACAGCTCCTTCTATTGTGGCAACTTTCTATGCCAACTAAATACTCTTCTAAAATCTGTGAAAACAGGAGAACTCACCTGAATAAGTGACCGCAAAACAGCATTGCCTCAGCTCTCAAGACAAGAGGAAGTTTTGTCAGAGAACAATATTTCTAGACTGGATCATTTCATTTCGGGTTTGAAGTCTTGGAGTTCTGTTTTGGTTTGTTGGTTTTTTTTAAATTATTTTTTCTTACCCTACTGATCAGATCCAAAGACCTAAAAAATGTAAAGCAAAATGAGAAATCAGTAAGTTTTCATTCATTATATATGTCTCAGTATATCTTCATTCATACTTCTCACTATGTTGATTAAAAAGGATTGTTCAAACCTATTTACTCTAATTCTCAGTAATACACTTTGTACCCTCAGAACAACATTTTTGTCTCTACCTTCTTTTTTTTTTTGTCATGCATTTCCGTAAGTCAACATGTCTCAGAGCTGGAAATTTGCATTTGTTTAGCTAAAAGTAATTGCATTTACAGCCAAAGTACAGCTATCTCATTACTCAGGTTAAAGGCCAATTTATTTATAATACAAAACATTTGAAAACTGACATTTGTTCTTGAGATACACAGAACTTCTGAACTGACGTCAATGATGTAACCACACATGAAATTGTTTCCGGTGAATTTCCTTAGTGTTTTATCTGAATGATAACTCAGCCCAATATAGTGTAATTTGCTTTCTTTTCTTCATACTACACAACGGTGTGAAAGGGCAAATTTAAAAAATGCCCAGTAGTTATAATGTGAGCCAAATTCAAACTAGCTAAGCTTAGTTATCCTTATATCATGAGGGTCTTTTTCAGGACCAGACAGAGGTCTGATAGGCACTTCTGGGAAATTGCCCTGTACTGTAGAAGGTGAAACTTCAAAATCTGGGACCACTTGAAAGCTGGGGAATAAGTAGGTGGAGATATGCTTTCAAATGTTCCAATGTTTTTTAAAAGGTAAACTGGCAGGAGTAGCTACTTTATTTCTCTAAGCAAATAATATTTTCCTAAAAGATTCTGTCAATGAATTAATTTTTCAGTTTTCAGTCTTAATCACAGTATGAAACATATCTTGAGAGAATAACTTATAGCAGCTACTGCCACTGTCATTAAAGTGCAGATTTGCTCTTTTTTGATTCCATATTTGCTAAATATTCCTCCACTATTTTTTATTTGAAAATGAATAATGAAGAAATAGGTTTACCTTTTCTCAGCTATTTAGAGAGTATTAGCCTCTAAGAAGGCCATAAGGAAGCAAGTCTTCTCGGACTATCACTGATAGTTCAATGTCTACATATAAAGGATATTTCACCTGATTATATAATAATGACTGTGAAAACACTTAAAAGTGGAAAACTCGAGCTTAAAACTCGAGCTTGAAAAGTCTATCTGTGAAAAATCTGCAGGTAATTTGGTTCCTCAGCTGCTATTTATAACCTGAAGAATCAATCTATGATGTTAAGTGATTCAAAGTTAGGAATGTCCTGAAACCTTGGGACATTTGTTTTGTCCTCTCTGGATATCACCAATGGCTAAACCCAGTACAGTTGCCCTACTGTAATCCTATTACTTAAGGCTGGGAAATACCATTAGGTCATCTAGTCCATCTAGTCATTCAGTCTTGCTCATTGGTAGGAGTGATTAATGTATTTCAGACCTCACAGTAGAATTCTTTTGTTGTTCCATAACCAGTAGAAGGCTGATCCCCTATGGACTTACATCCTACCACAAGATAGGGATGATTCCATTCATATGGAATATGAGCCTCCCCCAATCAGCCAAGAGGCACATGTAAAGAGTCCACACCTAACATAGACTGTTACAGACCTACATACGTAGAAGGATTAGTCCTGACCTGAGACATCCATGTTTGATCAGCCCGGCTAGATGATACTCTGCATGACTGGGCTATTTCCAAAGGACAGCTACTTCCAAAGGGGTTGGGTAACAGCTAACTTCTGTCTTCCTTTCCTTCATGGGGAGTGTCTCTTTCTTTTTTCTAATGTGTTCCAATTGTCACAAAACTTCCAGAAATGTAGCTACTATTTAATATTTCTACCCGTTTTCAAGATTGAAATTGGGCAATGCAGTTGGAATTGGATGGTGTTGAGTACTTACCAGACAGACAATTTAATAGATTACATGGTTGCAAAAGCCTAATTTCTTAAGGTAATCAGAATTACTAAATAAATCATCTTACGGTAATCATAACGGTAAGTGTAATAAAGCCATAACTTCACATGTTTTCCAACAGGTATACAAAATGTGCCATATAATTCTGAATTTCTCCAGCTCCCCTTCTCCCTCTTGCATACTCACATAGTTTGAAGTATTTTGCAGTGCATGGTCACAAGTGTGACCTAAGTGATTATGACTTGAGTGAAATTCATGTTTTCAAGAATAAAGTTTTCTTGTTCTCTTTAGAAATACAAAACTAGACGTTATAATGACTTCAAACAATGACACAGAGGTTGCTTAATGTTCAGAATCACTAGCAATATAGGTGATGGTTGAAGAAGGGCTGTGCTTTTTATTACCCAAGGACACTGCTGTTAGAGAGGAGAGCAAATTGGCTTTTGATCAAAACAATGGAAATAGTTTTTTTGAGAGGCTTCACTCACACTCTCCTTTTTCCTGGAAAATGTATGAAACTCTCAGCTGCCAGTCACAGTGTTTCCAACCAAGGATTCAGCCCCCTAAAACCAGTGTTTTGAATCCAATTTTTAAAAATTTGTCTAAAATTTGTCTAAATAGATGTTCTTATTTAAGCACACCAGGAGAGCAGACATGTGCTGTAACGAGAGATGGACAGAACTCAGAATAGGTGAATATGAAATGGTTAGGCCAGACATGAAAAGAAAGTTTTCAACCGTTAGCACAGTGAGATTTTACGATAACTTTAATAAGATTGTGGTGGCACGAAACGTGCCTATTTTTAATATGTTGATGGAAAGAACTGTATGATATTGTTGTCTGTAATAAAAAAGCTCTGGGCTTGATGATCAAGGAAGTAAGTGCCTTGCGGCTCTATGCCCCATGGTTTGGACACGCCACTCCTATTCATTTTAATGGAAATTACATGCCCAATTACAAAGATAATTTTGAAAACATGTTTTGCTGTTTGAAAACTGTACAGGAAGTTCAGAGAATGTGTGTTGTGTTGACAAATAAATCTCCCTCTGAGTTAGACACTAATCAACAAGTGTGAAACTTTTGAACCAACATTTTCAAAACCAGATGGCTAGAACTAGATTCCTAGATTCATATTTAGGCACTTATTTGAGTTACTTTTCAGAAACGCAAACATTTAAAATGATGGTTTCAGTAACATAGGAAAAGTTGGTAGACAGGCATTAAAAAGAAGAGCAGTCAGAAGTATCTATGCCTCTGAAATCTGAGCAAGGTCCTTAGCATCACAGGCAGAATTTCTTCATATTAATGTAAAACCTTCACTTTTGTGTTACATGATATTTCACATTGGTTTTCACTCAAAACCCTCTTCTGTTTTCCATTGCATTGATGGAATTGATTAGCTTTCTTACACTTACTTCATTAAGTGAGGGACCCATTTGTGAAGTTACTTGCTCCTGGTACAGACAGACCAGAGGTGAAAGGTCTCTGTCTCTTTCTCCCTTCCCAACTGCTAATTCATCTTCACTAAAATAAAACAGATTTTTTTTTTTTTTTCATATTTGCAATTACTTTAACTGTGTTGGGAGGAGGGATCCAAATGAGCAAATACCAATGAAACTGAGACAATGGAATGAAACATGAGTGTATAATACATAGAGTTGGAAATGCTTCAAGTTTACAGTAAATAAAACAGGAAATAAATGAAAAATATTGAACAAAAGATGTCTTTAGAAGAAGGTTTCTCAGCAAAGTTCAGACATTTTTATTTTTTTAGCACAAGCATCAGATTGGGTGTGCTGTAATGCACTAGTATGTATTTAAGATTCACATTCCCCTTTCACCTCTTCCTGTAGCTGGATAATGGTCAGTATCTTCCTTTAATGAGAGTAGGCAAATTAGGCTGCTTACTTTTACAATTCAGCTGCCTAGTTGTTTGGGTTAGGTTTTTTTTGGCCAGCTGGCATGGCATGGCCAGTCTGTCTCCATCTGTTCCCCATTTCAGGAAGACATCATTAACCCCATTACTCTGGTAAGCTGAATAAAATAAAACAAGGCAAAGAAGGAGTTCCTTTCAAATTCTTTTAAAAATCCCCTATGTCTGTGAAACAGACACATGTTATTGAACAAGTTTCAGAGCAGTACTGTGATATACTGCATTTTCAACTTGAACTAAGTCTACATTAAATCACCAATATAAGTGATGTCAAGGTGAATGTAGAGATGGAAAGAAAATCAGAACATATCTATATTTTAGGGATTTAAAGCTCAGGGATTTAAGCATGTGCGGTGGCAAATCATCTTTAGAATTTTTTTTCTAAAAAAAAATTTTTTCCTTCCAGTAAGACCTACCGCAACAATATGTTATGTCTTCTTCTACAAGCAATTTTTTTTTTTTTTTTCCCCAGTCTCAGAGCTAACCTGGGGTTTGGGTGAACATATAGAGTGCACCTCATCAGCAAGTGACAGAATTACTTATGATTCATACGTACATGGTTGTTGGGAATTCATCTTTGGCAATTACTTTCAGATGAGAGAGGAGAAAGAAAAGTCCTCCTTCCTGGATAGCATGTATTTCTGAGATCTGAGTCAGTAGTGACACCAAGTTGTCAAGCGGAAAGGCACTTTTATGGTAAAGAAAAGGAAAAAGGGAACATCCAGCTCTGTCTCAGTCCTCTCTTTCAGTAAAGAGTTGTCCTACGGCTGCTTGTTAGTTGCTTTTGGACACTCATGCACAGTTTGGTTACATCTTCTGTCATGATTACCAAGTGAATTTGGGGCAAAGAGAAGCTAAACCGTGGCTGGCCTTCTTTCATTTGATCAGTCATTTGGGTTTCTTGAAAGGTCTTTATTCAGAAAATAAGGTCTTGGAGGAAGTGACAGTTATCTATGTTTGTTGCTAGTGGACAGTTAGCCCCACAATGCCAATAAAGGGTTAAATTAAAAAGATAAGATATTTATCAGTAAATGTTAGTGTAGCTATCTACGTCAGAAATAATCACTCCATGCTTCTTTTATAAATACAGGAAAAAGGGCACATTTCTCTGATCTGTTTTAGATATCCAACTTATGATGAAATGAATAGTGACTCTGACATGAGTGCTTCTTTCCACTGACTGTAAGGGGGCCTTGATAACTAGCTTAGATGTAGTCATCAGTATTTAGTCAAAGCAATCACATCTGAATTTCTTAACACCTTGTATCCTTACTCGGTGGCAAAGCAGTCTCTGTAATTTATGCACTCCTTAAATAAAAGAGAAGAGCAACAAAATAAGTGAATGCATGTAAAACAATGGCACTTTAAACAGTCTAGACAGCAGAAATTTCTTATTTTATCAGAGATGTTTACTCTTCATGCTTGAAAAGCACTATCTGCTAGCATTACTGTTGGATCTGTTAGACACAGAGAATAAAAACACATTACAATTATCTAACAAAAAGAAAAAGAACAGGAACTAAACTCCTCAGAGAACAATAGTAGTTTCTGAAGGTGATGTTGAGTCATCAACAGCATTCTGCCCCTGGAAGAATGTTTAGGAAGTGAAAGTGCGGTCTTGGGTATTGCAGCCATCTAGAATAACAACCAGACAAGATCAAGTGATATGATCTGACTATGTCTGTGTCTCTTCGAAAGAGAGTGGGTTTTTTCTTCTTTTTTTTTTTTTTTTCCCTCTTGTCCCTATAGTGATTGTCCTTAAGAATTTCTGACTGTTTAAATGGATTTGTGAAGGGATCCCCAGTACATAGCAGAGGTGCAACCTCATCCAACAATTCTACAAGTTTATTCAGAACTTTCTCTTGAGTCTCTAGAAATAATTTTGTCTTTTAATGATAAAATAAATTTTTAAAAAATGAATTATTATTATTATCTGTTGTGTGGCCAAGAATTTGCTAGGATTGTCACAAAAAATTATCCAAAGAATATGTCATTCACACTTAATGTGTCACAAGCCAGAAACTCACGAGGGGAAAGGAGAGCATGACAATGAGATCATACTGTTATCCAGCAGAAGAACTTACTAAAATGGTCCTGAATTTTTATCATTTTTTCTTCACAATTTCTTGTCGCCTTCTTTCATTGTTCTTTGGTTTGCTTTTGTTGTTTTGTTTGTAGGTGAGGATTTTAAAAGTAGGTGAGAATTTTAAAAGTGATTGCATGAAACAAGGCAGTTAGTCTGATTTGCCAACAATATGTCTATGAACTCAAGGAACAGTGAATAGGAGTGAGAAAATAGAAAGACTGATAAGAAATCAACAAGGAATATACACTTGGAAGAGAGGCTGGCAATAGCTATGTGATGTATGGACTGGAAAGTAGGAAGAGATGCTGGAATGGTGTGATAGATGCATCAGCAGAGGAAATGGTTACTGAAGAAACTTTGGGAGGGGTTATGAAGCCTAAAAGACGTGCATTAAAATGCATATAGATGATAGGAAGAGAATGGGTTAGAGTTAGACTGCTGCAAAGAAAGAAAGGGCTGAATTTGCTCCAGCATGGATCATGGTGGATTTAGAAAAAGGTCTTAAATTATTTTAAGCTACAGTTATATGGTGGTCAAGCAATACAAGAGCATGGTTAGTTGTGATTATTAAAGAAAGTAGTGTAGACAACTTGCCTTAATTATAATGGACTTAACAGACAAGTTATTCTAGATGAGATGTTCTAGATGAGAACAGTATGAGCGAGATCATAACTCTAAAAGGTCTGAAGCACAGAAGTGTAAGTTCTAAGTAGTTAGTCTAGGTATGGCAGAGAAAAATTCACATAAATAAATAAGGG
Source organism: Charadrius vociferus (assembly GCF_000708025.1). NCBI lineage: Eukaryota > Metazoa > Chordata > Aves > Charadriiformes > Charadriidae > Charadrius > Charadrius vociferus. Next base: position 2,660,758 of record NW_009647856.1, on the reverse strand, counting down.
ATTAAACACGGAAAAGGGGGAGTCCTGATGTAATGGCTGATAATGAGGAAACAGAGCTGCCAGTGGGGCTGCTGACAGAGCAGTTAGAGAAATGAGCAGTGAAGAACAGTCATGGGGGCCAGGGAGTAACTGGCTGCCAAGAGGAAGGGAAATGACTAAATGCATTAAGGACAACAGGAAGATCAAATAGGCTTTGGGCCAGGCCAGAAAAAGAAAGTCAGAGGGAAGCTACCATGGCTTATGCGCTGGGTTAAATGGTTATTCTTCAGGAAAAGCAACAACCGAGATGTTAAAGCACTCTAAGATTTAGAAGAAAAGGCAGAGGTAAGACAGATCCCATAAAACAACTCATGCAGGAGAATAGACCTTCATCAAATTTCAGTGACTTTTCATCATTATCTTTGATATTTGTTTGCAAATTTTCTTCTTCTGATCTGTGCACTACTCATTTGGTGTACAGGGATTCTCTGTTCCAGCAGTTTCTCATCACAATGCGAAAGGTTCATCTCATTCCGTGATGGTAGCTTTTTATGCTTGTAGCAATTCTCTTGGGTTCCTAATGGATCATTTACACATCTGAGAATGTTGTTAAGAAGCTCCTGAGGTGGAATGGGATTCCAGCTGTAGCAGCTACCTACTGCTCTTATTTCTTATGGAAGACTCCTGAGAATTGCACAACTGCCTATTAGCAAGTTGATGATGGATGGAACAGCTGTAAATTTACAAATAATGATAAGCTTGAGACTCCTAAATTAGTTAGAGAACAGCAATTTGCAAATTTTAAAACAGACCTTGAACCAGGATCTTTTTACAGCATAATGCCACCAGCAAGACAACAGGTCAGTGGTTGAAAGCTATAAGCATTCCTCTGTCCATTCTTATGGTTCTCCATCTTTGTTGAAAATAGATAATCCAAACCTTAGGCCAATTTACCACACTGGTTCAAGTATGGGCTTTAATATTTCTATTGCTCTGCTGGATGTTCTTCAGGAAGTTTTATGTTCCTCTCCAATTCACTGGAATATGTAGCTATTTTCTTCTGCAAAGTTGCCTAAATTCATTTGGTCTGGAAAGTAAATGAAAAGTAAAAGGAATTAATATAGTAAGGAGGCAAAACAAGAATGTCCCTGTCACTCAGGGATGGTGACAAAGAAGAAACAACAGAATGAGGAGGAAGGAAGAATAAGGCAGCTGGTTTAACAGATGGAAAAGAGAGAGCATCATACCCATGGCGATTCTGTGAAGTTCTTAAAGACACACAACAGTGAAGAGAACACTCTAGGAAAGGAAAAATGAGAGAATGAAAAAGATGCAAACTTGATGCACAGGAAGGGAAACCTTGTTTTCCTTGTAGTCTTTGACAGAAAGCCAGAAATATACCTGAAATGTCAGAGAGATGGTTACTAAGGAAGAAAATAATAACTTTCCTGGAAAGAGAAAACTGTGTTGTTCCAATCATCCTTAAAAGAGTGAAAGGAACAGAATGAAAAGTGAGCTTTTTTTTCCTGCTATTTCATCTGCTGGACTAATAGGTGTGCTTGACCTCATCGAACTTTAGAAGTATTTGTCTGAGTTAATTTATAGCATACGTAGAGTTAGGTGCTTCTGGCACTCATTCACTACCAGGTAAGTAATCTGCATCTATATTGTTAGGACTCTAGGGAACTTCTAGCACAAAGAAAGGGTGCCTGAAGGTTCTTTTCACACCAAAAAGCCGTATCCACACTAATTGAGTTTTAGTGTCAGTTTTGATGTATCTCTGGACCTGGTCTACATTTAACAATGAATCCTGTGGAAGGTCTCTCCTAGGTCTAACAGATTTCGAATACTTGACTTCCTTTTGGATTGGAAAATCCTTGAAAGGATTTCTTGTAAAGGTGGCTTAGTCTAAAAATATTGATGCCCTGCATGGTCCTTGCCAGGAAACAGAAACAGAAAATTGAATTTTAAAATACCCACGAAGAAAGAACCCAGAGGAGACCAATATAAATTTAGTAGTCCTATTTTCCTCTTCAACGAGCATCAGTACTGATTGTTAATTGCACTGAACAGGCAGATGATTAGTGAAGGAGTACACAGAGTACTTGTTTCACTTAATACTCAGGTTATCGCTTTTTTATGGAACTGAAGTTTATATGAAAATGTGGAACGTGGCATAAGGGCCAAAGAGTATTAGTAGGCGCTTTTCATTAATGTCCAGAGTCTTATATTTGGACTTCAATGGTATTACTACATGAAAATAAGGTTGCAGCATCTAAATTGTAACAGCTTAACAAGAGCAAAGTCAGAGACTTAAAATGGCATTAACCTGGTGCTCACAAAGCCATATTCTTGGTGTGTTATTGCTACTGCAAGTTATGTAATCTCTGCCTCCTTTCCTTTATGAATATACAGAGTACAAACCTTATGAAACAGGTTCACTCTGTTTTTGTACCATCTTTAGTCTTGCAGACTTGGTCTAAGGTCTGTGTAGGACATTATAATATTGACAAGTCTGCTCTCATCACACAGTAGTGAAAGTTCAGCCCATGTCTCCCCGAGACTTCAGTGCCCGACTTCTCTATCCCAGTTATTCACATTATTCAAAAAGGTACCTCAGTAAATTTTGATGGAACAACCCACATGCTTAAACATTAGGCAGATACTTTAATAATCTCTGAGTTAGGCCTCTGTTTAATTGTTTTTCTCTTCTGTTCACCAATTCTGTATAAAACATTTCTAATACAATTCAATTACAAGAATAATCACCTCATAGTGTGCATGAAAAAGGAAAGAAAAATGCCACCAAGGGAAATTAGGATACCAAGTCACTCCTACTCCTTTGGTACTTTTTTGCTATGGAGCCTGTACTTGGATTGACGGCTTGTTGTACCCCTTTATTGCTTTGTTTGTGTCCACTCTGCAGTACTTTCCAAATTTAAAAATGAAATGTGTGACCCTTTTTTTTTTTTGTTGCCCCCCTTAAAAAAAAGTGACTGAACAATCTCGTCTGACATCAGCAGTCTCCCTTAGAGACATGATTCATGAGATACCATGTCATAGGGAGAATTAAAGGGTAAAAGGGCACCCTGAATCCTATTACTTTTATTTCTCTGTTGATTTGTTTGTTTGTTTTTTTTTAAATGGGTGGCCTTTTACTAGTTCTCTATCTGTTTTTACGATTTCTGCTAGTCTTTGTGTTCTTACAATAAAGTAGTGGCACAATCACTGAAAAGGGAAAAATACTCAGAACAGATAAAATACTACTTCAGTTTCACTCAGAAATATCACAGCCATGGCTTTCCTGGAAGAGTGAAGGATGATGCCAAACTCAAGTAATATCACCCATGAACAAAGCACAAACCAGCTAATGTGCCACATATTGTCACAGATACTGTGACACATCACTGTGGCTCCTTTTAGATCAAACCATAGAATATACAGATGTGTTTAAGTAAATATCTTGCCTAAGAAAAAATTTTGAGTTGTGAAACAAAGTCTAGAATGGAAATTTACTTACTGACAGGCTAGAATACAATGTTTAATTAGAACAGTTGGCTTTCAAAGCAAATATACACTCCTATGCTGTTCAGAATATCTGTCCAATAAAGCTACTAATTAATAGTATTTAATTGTAGACTGATTTTTGATCCCACTGCACAAAATAAAAAAGCCCCGTTTTCTTAAATGTAATGAAATTGTGCTCTTAAAAGTATGTGAGGCACATTGCTACATAACTTTAACTGTGAACATAGTCCGAGCGTTTTGATTAACAAATATAAATAGATTTACATAGCGTGCCCAGTGTAAGAGTGTCTCTTTTTAGTGTCATTTTAATCTTGGTTTAAGTATTGTTTACTTTACTGATCAATTGGTTTTGTAAGTGCTATCTGATGCTACGAGAACATGAATTTAAACGATAATGTTGAAAACGGAGATCAAAGAAAAAAATGCAATCTTCACATTCAGTGATTCTTGACATGGTGAATCATTTCATATTTTTTTTTAATAATGCAATTACAAATTTGATTAATGACATATGCAGTGGCCTCAGGAGAATATTCATCTACCTGTATTTTTATAAATATGAGAATAAGATACCAGTTAAACGCTATCCACAGTCTACCTCCAAAACAACTAATTTTCCAGCTCCAGCCAACTCCAGCTATGGAAAAAAACTTAATTGTGATTTCCTCCATTCTTGCACAATGTTGATACAAATCTTAGTGCCGCTTTGTTTATTCATTTGGGAGTGTCATTCTTCCTCAAAATCATCATAGGTGGCCTTAAAATTCAACATATGAATATATACTACTTAGCAAAGCCGACATTTTTCTATGGTCTATGATCTGCTTGAGAATGTCTTATTGAATGAACTGTTCTCCTTTATTAAATGTTCCACAGTATAATGGAGACCAGAATTTGGTCCAGTCGTTCAGATTTTGGAATGAAGCTGTTAAAAAATTCAACCATAACAACATGTGTCTTTTGGGACACGAACTGCTGAAACACTTTTTTGTTTGGTGAATCAGTGTGATAACTGAGTTGGAAGAACACTTTCTGTTAATGTGAAATTAGTCACAAATATGTCATATTCTCATACCTTTATGGAAAACCAGTACAACTTAGCATTCCTGTCTGTCTTCAACAAGACTAATTAGCAGGCTAACGAGGGTAGCAGACTGCACGTTTTCCTTTGGGTTTTCAAAGGAGTCAAAGGGAAAGTCAGTGTGATTTGAATATTACTACATATTTTCCTTTTTGCTCTTTTGAAAATTCCATAATAAAAAGTAGAGATGCAAACAGATGTATAAGGATTAGAATATAGATTATATGTAGTTAAATAAAAGTTTTTCTTTGCTAGTTGCCTTGCAAGCTTATATTTTTATTTGTTGTTAAAAATTCCTTCACTATTAACAGTAAATTTTTGCCTCTAATGCTTGTGATATATATGCGTAGTATTTTGACACTTATGTATTTTTGTATTCTTTCTCTAATTTCATTTTCAACATGGGTTTCCAGTAATACAGAGGATTTATTGTAGAAATTTTGGTCTTTCAGGCATCAATATATCAGAGTGTGTAATGTGGTTAGGTCCAATTTGGTTGAGTTTCTATTTGCAGACATTTTTAATGATCCTGTGAAGCATTTCTCTTAAGCATAAGATCAGGTACTATCTGCATGTATTTACCTGTACAGGTTATGGTTCTTACAGATTTTCAGATTATATACAAGGTGTACATCTCCTTGTATTACACACTGGAACACATTTTTCAATATTCGTTATTCCTAGTTCTTGTTGGAATGTTCTTCCTGTAAAATAATATCTTTTTTAAAAAGTGTACATATATTCAGGGGGAACTAAGATAGAATTTACTTTTAGAAACTGCACTTGTAAACAACAGATATGAAAGATTTTTAAGATAAGAAAATTTCAAACCATTTTTACTCATTATATCATGTAAAAATAGACATTACCTAATAAAATGTTTTAATAGTAAACATGTTCATAGTTTATATATTACTGAAGCATAAGTCTTAGTGATTAATTAATTTAGACTTTATATTATGATTTGGTTCCTTTGATTACAAAGTTTGCTGGAAACACGCTGGTTTATTATCTCCAAATTTAATTTCATTCTGCACAAATATATCTAAGACTGTGTAAAATGAACTGGAAACAGAAGAAAGTCCTAAACAAGTTAATAAAAAAAGAGAACCTCAGTCCTAAGAGTGCTCATCAGGCAATTTTCAAATCATGTATCTGGTTCTGTCTGGAACAAGACTGTACATTGCAGTACAGTGTCAACTATTTCCATGTCATGTTGAAACTTTTAAACCTCAGCTATTTCTTGGGCTGACCTTTTTTAAAAAAGGCACAAGATGTGGAAATTTTTTAATACAGGGAAAAAAAAATTGTATGTATATGCATTTTCATTCTAATCAAGACCTCACTTGTACAGACCATAAAATCTTGCCTTTTGGAGCTCAGAACAATTATAACGTAAGAGGGGGGAAATCATATCCAAGAGGAGGATATTACATTAAGCTAAGATGATGGGAGCAGTAAACATCCTAACTGACATAATTTTGAAATTAATTACTTACTACAGTGTGTTTAAGAAAAGAAAGGAGACAGCAACTTGAGCATATGTTGTTGGTTTTGTTTTGTTTTTTTTTTTTCCCCAGAGCAATACTTCTGATCTACTTAGCTAATACATTAGGAGAAGAATCATCCATCCATTTAGACTGTCCTCAGCAAGTTAGCAGTTCCATCTGCTACGGTGCTGAAGATAAGAGTCTAAGTTTTGCTCTGGACTTTCACTTACACCTCAGCCGTATAACATTATTGGGAAGGAGTCAAAGGTGATGATAACCACATCAACCTTTGTTTTCCCATGGATGTAGGTTCTGGTGCCCTGTAACTATCCTGGACTGGTAGGTGACCTGTCCTAGTATGGCTTTTTCCTTCTTTTTGACCTAGCAAAAAGGAAGGACCTCGACCAGGCCCACTTCTAAACATGTCCCTGAGCACCATATCTAGATGGCTTTTAAATAAATCCAAGGATGGTGATTCAACCACTTCCCTGGACAGCTTGTTCCAGGCTGTGATAACCCTTGCAACTTGATGTCATTTCCTCTTATCCTGTTGGTTGTAACTTGTGAGAAGAGACAAATGCCCACTTCTCTACAACCTCCTTTCAGGTAGTTGTAGAGAGCAATAAGGTCTCCCCTCAGCCTCCTTTTCTTCTTTCTTATTCTCAAGACCCCTCACCAGCTTCATTGCCCTGCTTTGGACACGGTCCAGCACCTCAGTATCCTTCTTGTACTGTGGTGCCCAAAATTGAACGCAGTACTCAAGGTGCAGCCTCACCAGCGCCGAGTATAGGGGGAAAGATCACTTCCTTAGTCCTGCTGGCCACACTATTCCTGATGCAGGCCAGGATGCCATTGGCCTTCTTGGCCACCTGGCCACACTGTTGGCTCATATTCTGCCTGCTGTCAATCAACACCCCCAGGTCCTTCTCTGCCAGGCAGCTTTCCAGCCACTCCTCCCCAAGCCTCTAGCATTGCCTGGGGTTGTTGTGGCCCAAGTGCAGGAATCGGCACTTGGTCTTGTTGAACCTCATACTTCTGGCCTCAGCCCATTGATCCAGCCTATCCAGGTCCCTCTGAAGAGCCCTCCTACACTCAAACTGGTCAACACTCCCACCTAACTTGGTGTTGTCTGTAAACTTACTGAGGATGCTCTCAATGGTACATGCTCTCAATCCTCTCCTCGAGATCATTAATAAAGACATTAAACAGGAGTGGCCCCAACACTGCCCTGGGGAACACCACTTGTGACCAGCCACCAACTGGATTTAACTCCATTCACCACCACTCTCTGGGCCTGGACATCCAGCCAGTGTCTAATCCAGCAGAGTGTGTGCCTGTCCTTTCTCCCCTTTTCTCCTCTGCCATGCCCTGTAGTTGCAACAAAGGAGGAAGCATGAGAAAAAACTCATAGCACCTGCTGGAGACAGCAAAGCAGAGATAATTCGGTAGCTTTCACGTAACACCTTCAAAAATTCAACCCATATGTCTAAGGATTTTTTATTTCCAATTGCATATAATTCTTCTTATAGGTTTCTATTGCTAATGATTGATAGCAACAGGGTAAGCACACGAGTTCAGGAAGAAAAAAACTAGAGTTTGTGATGAGGAAATTGTTTAAACACTATGAAACTGCTAATCTAAATTTAAATGTGCCCTTTAAACAAATCCATCCTCTCTACCTTTCACTTGCAAGTACTGTAAATGCACTACTTCTGTTTTCTGCAGTTTCAGACTTTTCTTATCTCTTAATAGGGTCTGATGGAAGGATCCCACTAGCTCTTTTCCTCTTTTTCAACATATCCAATGAAATAGGGTTACAAAAAACAGGGCAACACTGAAAAACTGCTATTTTCATTATTATATCTCTTGCCAATTTTCACTTCTGCTCTTAATTTATTCCTCACATCTTATTTTAATAACAATAACAAAAAGTTTTGATATGCACAGTACGTTTTTTTCAAACCCTTTTTAAAGAAGTAGGCTAAAATTTTCCAAAGGCAGCTTTTAATTCCTGGTGCAGTGATGGTTTAAGCATCCAAATTAAGACAAGTGAGAGCCTATTTCAGAGGTGCTGAGCATCAGCAACTCTGAGTTCTAGAGCTTTAAAGCTCAGCACAGTCAAAGGATCAAGCAGGCACATACAAGCAACTCCAAATCAGAGCCTGCTTTTGGAAAATTTAGCCTTGTTTCTTAAGGGTGAAATCTCGGCCCTTCAAAGTCAATTACAAATCTCCCAATGACTTCAATAGGCTAGGATTTCACCCTTTATATTTTATAGGAAAAAACAAGCAACATCATACAGAAGTTTCTCTTTTATGATTTTCTTGATGTTTGCTCAACTCTGGCTTCCCTTTAGGTAGGAAAAATCATGGTTTTAATTTAAACTCCATAAAAACAAATAAACAGTAGCTTAATTACAAGGGTGGATGGGATGTTTCACAATGCTTAAGCTAATGTAGTAAAACACCAAGTGTTTGAAAAAACATTTTTAAAGCTCAGAAAACTTCAAACTGTAGTGTTTTCTCCTCCCTGTTCCCAACAATGCTGGAGTTGCTAATTTTACAGCACAAATGAGAAACTGATGACAATTTCTAGTAAAGTAGGTTCCATTTATTTTGGCAGATGCCAACAGCAGCACTATAGGATAACACTTTTAACTGCTTTATCTGTAGCACTTTTTAGGTGCTTCAGTGTATGCCTGTAAGATACACTGTGTCTCTGCTCCAACTGTATGGTATTGATCTTTTCACAATCACTTACGTATGATCATCTCATGTTCATAAATGTCTTATGTTTGTATAAAACACATTTCTGTGCTTATAATTGACCACACTATGACAATAATTTATAAAATACTTTTGCTGGTTGTCATCCTTAAAGATGACAACCTTACTGATGATTCAAACATGGAAGTATTGCAATATAAAAACTGAAACACAAACACTAAACACTGTATACTTTTTTTTTTTATTCATAGACAGTCTGCTGGTCCTTGAGTCTCTCTGGTGAGGTGAAAATGGACAATGTGCTAAATAAACCCTAGATCCTATGAAATGCCCAGTAAGATTTAAATATGATTTTGCTCTACAGCTATGACATATTAAAAATTTTTATGGTTCTGTCAGTTCAAAGACTGAATGTATGGTTTAGCTATTCCAGTCTTTCCACTAGCCTGTTTCTTCAGGTGTTTGCAAAACAAGAATTGGCCATGATAGGGTTTATTAACATGCAAAATATGGCTCTTTTTTTTGCATATGCACATGTCCCATCTATGTTGACTTATTTCCCATAATAAGATTAGATATAGAAAGGATTTATCTGATGACTCCCTGACCAATCCCTTTAGGGACTAGAGCAGAACCAAGAACATTGTTGGTCCATATATGGAGGGTCCTTGTATAGAAGAAGACCTTGAGAAAAATTACCATTCAACAGCTGTTCTTTGGCAAAGTAGGATAAGGATCAGTCTTTTTTTTTTAAAAAAAAAAAAAAAAAAATGCTACACATCTTCTTCAGCTAGCAAAGGTAAAATATCAGGAATATGGAAAAGACTTTTGCCTTGCTGTGTGCCTAGAGGTCATGTTTTCATCTGAACTCTCCTGAGTCTCAAAGTGTTCTTTTGTAAAGTAAAGTACACATATTGCCATTCAACATCAATGCTAAATTTGAGTCATCCTGTTAAACTAATTTTTTGCTGGATTTTTAACCAACCAAATTTCTACCAGATGTTGCTATAAATACAAGACAGCCCTGGCCTAGTATATTTTAGCTGGATCTGCTTTTGGACACTGTAAGCTTGTTTCCAGGATTTTAAAAGTCTCTTAATAGGCAAAGTGCATCCTTAGCTACCCACCTATCAATTCTGTGTATATAATGTGCTTAGAAAACATGCTGCACTAGTCCACTTTACCTTTTGCCTGGCAATACTCCTGAGACATCCGTTCTCAGATCAAGGGAACATTGAAAGGCTTTAAATCTGATCTCTCAGACAGCTGCGCTAATTTAACTAAGGGGACTACAAGAGGGGATGGAAAGAAATCTATAAAATATTTGGCTGACATTTGAAAAAAGAGATAGGATGTTTTCTTGTTAACCTTTAGAGCAGCCCATTACATAAATTGTGACAATGTTCTCAGATTAAATGAGACCGTATTCTGGCTTAGCTCTAGATTTATCACTCCAGCAAATGAATTCTACTGTAAAGTCTGGCAATATATCTTTTAAAGAATGCTGTTTATCTCACTGGGGAAGCAGAGTGCTGATAAATAAGGAGCACAGCCTTTTGGATGGAACATGGTAAAGATGGATTGGAAAGAAGATTCAATAGCATTGCTTTCTTTCTTGTAGGAATGTTCCGTGGTATAAACCCATTAAAATTAGAGATTTCTCATAGAACCTCTGTAAGTTTTAACATGATAAACAAAAGTATCTAAGAAATGTTGCCTTCTCATAACATTTGATTATGTGGATTCTAATTGCATACGAAAAGTATTTGTATCTGGTGGTTCAGTAGTAGCTTCAATTCCTAGTTGTCTTTCTGTTCACTCAGAATGAATAAATTTTGCCAGTTTATGTCTACAAGAAAAGGTTGAGCACAGACATTTTAAATAATTTTATTTAAAAATCTCCTAAAATTCAAACAACTTCAATGCATATTTTTGATTTCTCAGATACTTAAACTAAATCCTGCACTAGTTTCTAAGTGGTGAAAATTTCTTTGTATCTATTCAAACTCTGAGTAATATCAGAAGCTGAAACATAGAGCTCTTCCAAAAATCCAAAAGGCCTTTACGCATTGTTAGGAAGACAGTAGAAAAAAGTTTGAAAAAATTATTTCAGATGATTAACATATGAAAATACTATGTAACTGTATGAAATATTATCAGAGGTAGTCAGTTTATAAAAACTGCTTTCTGGAAATTAATTATTCAATTTTTGTAAAAATCTATTTTAAAAGATCAAGAAATCAGTTATTAGTAAGCCAAGGGTAATGAACACAAACCTTGATTCAAATAGGATGAATGTTTGAAACCTTAAAAAAAACATTTTCAATGTTAGTTCCTAAACTGTACTGAGGAAGCTGTTGTGAGTTGCTTAAACTTTCAAAGGCAAGATGTTACACACATTGTAGTGTTCATGAAGAAACACCCTGATTATTCAATGTGTATAATACCAGAATTATTATAAAGACTGTAAGTTTCAAACTGTAATTGTGCTACTCATGAAAGTAAAGCCTACTTGCCTGAATAAAGCAAAGGATTATTCTTCCTTATAGGGTAAAACCTATTTTCAGTTAGATTTTGTGTTCTGGGGGAATTGAACATAGCTGACCAAAAAGCAGAAGTGTATAATCCTACCAGTCCCACACACTAATTTTGTTGAAGGTTGCAGTGTTTCTTTATTTTATCTTTATTTACTGTAGAAAGTTTGTTGGGTGAGGGTGACTAATAGCTGAACATCTGGATGCAGTGACCTTTAAAAGCCTTTAGTCATTACTGTGCCCAATTAAACTCAATATCAACAGAAGTGCTTGCATTTTGACTGGACTAGTATAAATCACTTTGCAAATACATTGTGCAAACAGGGGGAAGTATTACCATCCTGGGCTCATTCCTCTCTAAATGACTTCAGCA
>NW_009647856.1:2625807-2648972 GCF_000708025.1 Charadrius vociferus | reverse complement strand
AGCAGGATGGGTCAGGAGCTAAGGATTTGTTTTGTTTTTTGTTTCCAAAGTAAAACTTTGACAATTAAGAAAATTAATTAGTAAAGTTAAGCTGACTAAATAGCTCACAAACTTCAATGGGCAACAAGATTGGAAGTCAAATGTACAAAATTATCTGGGACTCGCATCTCATCCAGAGAGAAAAAAAAATTAAGAAAGCTTTTAAAGGCCTAACTGGATAAACAACCATCTCATAAAAAGAATACTAGGAGTAAACAGGGAGCCTATCTGGAATGAGAACAGGACTGATCATTAAAGGAAGCTGTACTTTAAAAAGTGCATGCACAAAGTGACAATTTTGAAAAATCAAGGTTTGCCTTTAAAAAGGAAAATAAAACAAGTGAGCAAAAAGCTGTTCTAATAATGTCTAAAACTTTGAAGTCTGACTCCTGTTCAGTGAAAAGTAGAGATAAAAGACAATCCGATGTGGCATGAAACCTCGACATTCAACAGAGTAGCTGTTGGAATGGGGAGATAGATAGGAAAAAAAAGTGTCACATCTACAATGGAAGTAAAGCCCAGATCCAAAATCAGTCAGGGCATTACGTGGGCCGGGGCTGGTGATTCCCTGGGGCTGGGGGTGTCAGGGGCTCCCCCAGGCATCCGGACAGGGCCGGGCAGCCATGGCCCATCTCCCCCAGCCAGGGCAGACCCAGGCCCGGGGCATCGGGCACCTCCCAGGGGAGAGGGACAGGCCAAGGCCGGGCCAGGCCTTTGGCCTGCAGATAGGGGTCAGAATCCATGCCAGTGAGGGGAACCAGGGTCAGAGCCAGTCCGGGATGATCGGCAGGGTCCTGGGGACGTGGATGGGTTGAGCCCAGGCTGGGACATCAGCCACTGGGGTGGGTCCAGGTCAGCAGGACCCATTGACAGGCAGGGCAGGGCTGGGGCAGGGCTGGAGACAGTGTCTTACAGCCCCTCTGGGGCAGACACTGGTGGCCCTAGGGGCTGGAATGGCATCCTGGGCAGGGCAGGGGGAGCCCCAGGGCAGGAGGGACATTAGGGACTCTGAGTGCACTCAGGGCACTGGCAGAGTTTCCTCAGTGTTAAGTACTTAAGCAAAGCAACCAGAAGCCTGGTTTTCCCATAGTCCTTTAAAATCAATGGAAAAAAGCCTTTATAAACAGCAATTCAAACTCCCTATCATTTAAATTGGTGTCTGAAAATACCCATCTCTCCATTGACGAGTAGGAGGTCTTTGGGCAGTACCTGCGTTTGCGTCTCATGAAATTATATGCTGAATTTAGGAGGGCTGGTAAGCATCATTTCAGACCTTTAAGAATACTGACTCATGAAATGTAGCAAAAAATAATAAAACATTTGTCAAGCTGAAGACTGTCTTTTGTAGCTAGAAGCTATACAATGCAGAATTTGTATTTAAAACAAAAAAAAAGAGATCTTGGGTGGGTGAGGAACGATTGTTTAACCCTTATAATATGGAACACCTGGAGGAAAGAGTAACTGAAGATTTCACAATAAACAGAAAATGAGATAATACACAATGAGTTTATCAAAGTTAATCATGTCATGCCAACAGAAACCTTTTGATATTACTGTTTTTTAGACAGTGAATATATCCAAAGAGTATTTGATATTGTGTCACATAGGAAACTATTAAATTTACTGCAATAAAATAAACTATGAATTTGTGAAGGCAAGATAACAATAAATTGTGATGAAGGTAACTATCAGGGTAGAGACAGCACAGTTCTTTGGAGATAATGTTGTTTAGTATTTCTAATCAGTAGTTACAGAATAAAAAGTAGACATGTTTCTGTAGAGCTTGTGAACGGTAGCATGTTAGGAGATGTTGGGTGCATTTAGAATGGGTGTCATGTTATACTACATAGCTACCAAAAGTGCCAGTTCTTGAACTGTTTTCATTGATGACCTACCTGGAACATATCACAGTTCCAGGTATATTGCCCTCAGATAGAGTATGGAGAAATCTTAACATCAAGCAGTTTAAATATAAACGTTGTCATTGTATGAATGAGTTAGAGGACTGACATGCTAGGAATAAAATGAAATTCAACAGTACAATTTGCCCAGACTTACATGTGGATCTCATAAGAGAGAATTATCCTATAGTTCATCAGTCTTGAATGCAGAAGCAGAGAAAGATCAGGTACCTAAATTTAGGCTTTACGAACACTGCTTGAAATAACTCAGTCCATTTGTCCTGAGAAAAGACAGAGAGATATTACTGTTCTCTGGTAATACATCTCTATTTATAACAGGAAGGCAGAAAAGTATTTTAAGATAAGCTGCATTGCAAACACAATAAATTGGCCATGAACACCCTTAGCACAAAAACAAAACACTAGGGACATAAAGTTATCTAATAATCAGAGCAATAAAATTCTGGAAAGTCTTTACAATGGGATAATCATAAGGTGAAGATTTATTTATCAATATATTGGTTTATAGATTTTTAATATTTTCATTTTTTTCATCATTCTTATACTGCATTATATTTAAATGTGACTTCCTAAGAACTTTAACAACACAGACTTTCTGTAAGTTCCTAAAACAATGAAGTTCATAGAGTGACGCCTTTCCTTCAAACGCTTTTTCTCTACATTGAAATGGATGTCCTGAGAATATGCCAAAGGAACCCTCTTGTTTCTTCATTGTGCAGGTCACTTCTCTGAAGAGAATGATGTCCTTTTCATTGCATTCCTTACTATGCTTTTGATATGAAAAAATCATGTAAAGGTAGATTATCTGAAGATGAAAACTGGATTGTTTCACTCTTTAGAAAGAAGAAGAAACCCATAGCAGATATATATGGGTAGAATTTTAGTATTTATGCATAATAAATTTTAGTGAAACTCATGATTCTTTTAATCTGGCTACAGTATTAGGTGGTATTAATGGGAATGAAAATAATCATGCATTCAGTCTGCTGTCTTTGGCAGCAGTAAAATGGTAACAGGGTGAAAGAATTCAAATGCAAAATGCCTAAAAAGATTAAATTATTAAAGAAGAGAAAAAGAATTAAAAATGTGCAAGCTGGCAAAATAAAAAGTGATTTGGAGTCCTTGACCCCAAGTCGGAAACTCTGTAAGAGAGAAAAATTTAGAAGAATGCAAAGGCTTTACAATAAAAAATCCTCTTATTCAAAACTAAAACCTGACTTTCTTACAAACCCAAGTGTGAGGCAATGTGTAGCTGAGTAACTCGACATCTGATTATCCCTAATACGGATAATGTAAACTTGAGATCCACATTCTGCATTTCGGTTTACCTTTCTGCTTCCTGTTCTTTTGAGAAAGATATATCAAACATACTCGTAATAGGTGTACTGTCCTATCATGAGCTAGCACAGCTTTTCTGTGCTGTGTGTTGATGAGTGGCATTTACATCTCATTTCTTCTCTTTTTCCCTCCCACTTCTATTTACAGAATTGGCAGGTTATGCTGAATGGTTATATCAATCTCACAGGTTGTTTCTAAACTAATCTGTGAGCATAAATGCAATGTGAGTCAAAATCTTGACTCTGGTAATTCAGATTAGGGAGCAATGCTGGACAGTTGCTCTGATCTGATCTAATTTCCTGAGTGTTATTATCTGCAAACCCAAAGCTGGGGGAAGAAGGAAATATGATTTGTACCTGTCATGGAATGAATACTAATTAAACTGAAAGAAGCAGGTGTTTCGTTATGCATCTAGTTTTATGAATTGTCTGTGAGTCATATTTTCCCTGTGAGTTTTCCCCTCCATTTCATTCAAAAATTCATGACGAACATTGTGTTTGTTTCTAATTTCTAAAATATTTATATGGTATGTATTTGAAAAGTAAGAAAACCTTTAAAGAGTAATTTTTCGTGTCTTTAAAAAATACTGTAATGTGTTTACTGTATAACATGCAATAAACTGGTTGATATCATTGCAAAGCCATCCTCAATTATAATTGAAAAGTCATAGCAATTGGGAGAGATGTCTGGGGAATGGAGGAAAGCTAACATCATTCCTGTCTTCAAGAAGGGCAAAAGGAGGACCCAGGAAACTACAGGCCGCTCAGCCTCACCTCAGTCCTTGGGAAGGTGATGGAGCAACTAATCCTGGAATCCTTTTCCAGGCACATGAAGAACAAGGTGATCAGGAGTGGTAAGCACAGATTCCTCAAGGGAAAGACATAATAACCTATGAAGAAATGGCTGGCATGGTAGATGAGAGGAGAACAGTGGATATTGTCTACATAGACTTCAGTAAGGCTTTCTACACTGTTTCTCATTAGTTCCTTGTGAAGAAGCTGATGAAGCATGGTTTGGATGAGCAGACAGTGAGGTGGATTCAAAACTGGCTGAATGGCCAGGCCCAGAGGCGCTGGTCAGTGGCATGCAGTCTAGTTGGAGGCCAGTAGCCAGTGGTGTACCCCAGAGGTCATTACAAGGTCCAATCCTGTTTAACATCTGCATTAATGATCTGGATGACGGGGCAGAGTGTACTCTTAACAAGTTTGCTGATAAAACCGGGTGGATACACCTTGGAGCTGTGCTACCATCCGGAAGGACATTAACAGGCTTGAAAAAAGTCCAGACAGGAACAGGGGAAGTGCAAAGTCCTGCACCTGGGGAGGAACAACCCCAGGTGCCAGTATAGGCTGGGGGCTGCCCAACTGGAAAGCAGCTTTGCAAAAAAAGACCTAGGGGTCCTGTTAGACACTTAGATAAGCATAAGCCAGCAAGGAACCTTTGCAGCAAAAACCCACAAATGGTATCCCTGGCTGCATTAGGAAGAGTGTTGCCAGCAGGTTAAGGGAGGAGACCCTTCTTTCCTACTCAGCACTGGTGAGTCCACACCTGGAGTCCTGTGTCCAGTTCTGGGCTCCTCAGTACAAGAGAGACATGGACATACCAGAGATAGTCCAACAAAGGGCCACAAAGATGATTAAGGGACTGGAGCATCTCTCATATGAGGAAAGGCTGAGAGAGTTGAGACTGTTTAGCCTGGAGAAGGGAAGGCTCAAGGGAGATCTTATCAACCTATATAAATATGAGGAAGAAGAAGGCAGAGCCAGGGTCTTTACAGTGATGCGCAGTGACAGAGAAAGAGACAACAGGCACAAACTGAAGCACAGGAGGTTCTGTCTGAACTGAAGGAAACACTTTTTTACTGTCTGGGTCACTAAGCACTGGCACAGGTTGCTCAGAGAGGTTGTGGAGTCTCCATCCTTGGAGATATTAAAAAAACCTTTCGGACATTAATGCTTTGGGGTTTATTTCAATATTCCTGAGAATATGGGTTTCAGTACTGCTTGATGCAGATGACTAATCTTATTTAAGAGCCCTAATTGAGACTTTTAAAAATAAATACCTTCTAGCATTTACATTAAATAGAATATAAATAAGATGATTAACCCAATCCCCCAAAGAAAAAGAACAAACCTCACCTTAAACATTGTCAAGCCCTATGACTTCCATTCACAGTCAAGTACTATTTAAATAATAAATATTTCACAATTTTACCTGAAGTATTTCCCTTCTGAAGAAAACAATTGTCAGGGAAGTGTCTGAGGCAGAGTATAAGAAGACAGGGATTACTTTCCCGAAAACAAGACAAGTCCTGAAGTTCAAAGTTAGGCTTTCTGCATTTCTTCAAGAACTACAATTCCACCGTGAGTAGCCAAATTTAGGGACTTTGATAGAAGTGCCACAAATCAAGTGACCATTAGGAACACATATTTAAAATAATCCCTTATTCTTTAGTGAGTGGTTCCAATCAAGAAGAAAAGACTGAGAGAAAAAAAAAAAAGTAATTAGGAAAGTAGTAATAGGAAAAGACATGGAAAAATATCCTCTCACAACAGACAAAAATTACAAGCACTTACAGAGTGTCAGATTTCCTTTTAAATTTAAGCCTCCATAAAATGTTATGGTATGTAAGGTTAAAAATTAGACTTCAGCTTTAAATCTGCTTCAAGAGTGAAAGATAAAGGAATATATTCAAGAGCTTAATGAATTAAGTTAGACCTGTAAGCAAAACTAAATAGGATTCTAACTTTTAAATATTCTTGGCAAATAAATACATTAAAACTAAATAGAACTAGTTTTTTTTCCTCTTACCTTGTCTTTATGATAAAAAGTACCAGAAATAAAATGAACTGAAATCATTACTGACCTAACAATGTAGGTATCCACATAGCAGCCATTTCTTCAGACTTTGTCTTGCCCAAACTAGAACTGGTAAACCTTCTTTTCTCTACCTTCCAACGGACCATCTGGCCTCATTCTTCTTTGTTTTTTCTCTTTCCTTTAGTTTTTATAGTCTTATTCCAGAGGCAATTTGGCAGTAAATATCTTATTTCTTTTTCACCCAGTCTGTGACTTCCCCACTTCAGATACTCCCAGGACACCTGTGAAAATAAAAGAATGTGACGTTGTTTAATTTGATACCGAAATAGCTAAACCCTGTAAGTGATCTTAAGTTGGTCAGAAAAATTGCACATCAACTAATATTATCACAAGACAAAATATGAAAAAGACACGGAAATCAGACCGGTTGCTGTTTTCAAATGATGTTGCTTCCTGTGCTGCAGTGAAGTGACCCGATTTATACAGTCCTGAATAGAATAGAGTAGAGCAGAGTAGAGTAGAATAGAATAGAATAGAATAGAATAGAATAGAATAGAATAGAATAGAATAGAATAGAATAGAATAAAATAGAATAGAATAGAGTAGAATATTTCTGTCGGAAGGGTCTTACAATGATCACCTAGTCCAACTCTCTGACTACTTTGGGGCTGACCAAAAGTTAACTAAGAAACTGTTTCTGTGTGATTCCAATCTCTGTGAAGGATATCCCTCTATATATGTTTATATAAGTTACATGAGTAAGTCATAGCATAAATCTGTGTTGTTGAGGACACGCAAGAGCAGAGTCCTGAGACAGGACATTCAGCCCATTGCTTTGAAGTCACACTTTCAGATGTGGCTGGAAGGTGTCTCAGTCTAGAACTCAAATTGTCCTGCCTCAGGAAGCCCCACAAATTAACATGCTGCTGGACATGTTCGGACAGGCCCTCCATGAGGCAGCTTTGTGGATGGTAAGAAATATGACATGCCTTTCCCACAGAAAGGAAGAGCTCTTTAAGAAAGATGCAAACATCACTATAGACTCAGAAAGGAATTTAGGGTTTCAAATGAAAGAAAAAGCTGCAGTGAAGCAGCATGGACTTTACCCTCACATACATACCCTAAATTGTTAAAGGTGGGATTTTTAACAGCCTTTGCGACTGTTCATAATAAACTCAGTTGGCAGGTTTTACCCTAGATACAATGAGGCAGAAACAGGTTAGTGCTGAGAGGCTGTGATAACATCATAAACCGAAAAGAAATCTTTCTGGAATGGCCCTCTGTACAAGCCCTGGATTATCACACATTCCTGAAAATGTCTGTGGTAATTTGCTATGACTACGAGGAATTGTGTTCCTATTTACTGCATGTTTCAGCAATGGCAACCACTCAAACATTGTATCTTATATATTTGTTATCTCCTGCCTTGTATGTTACTCTCAAAGAAAGGCACAGCATGTAATAAGAGACTATGCATTATCAGTGGTGACGATAGCAAATAAAAACTGCAAGGTGCTATGATGTATTTACCTTTGACCGCAAGATCCTCTGTTTAGATCTAACAAATTAGCTTCTCAGAAATTTGCTCATCTGAACAGCAGCTGTTTGCCATATGGATCAAGACTGCGTTTGGCAAATGGAATCATTTCCTCATGCCCATCTGATTTTCATGTACAGTCATATATCTGAATGTTAAGGGAGGAGTTTGCTGGTCTGCTGATGGTGGTTCAGCTGAGAAGTGTTTATTTTGAATCCCAGTTTTCTCTTGCTTTTTTTTTTTTTTTCCCCAGAAGGTTTGTCTCCTGCAGAAAACTTAAAACTAAACTAAACAAAAAGCCCTAAAACCAAAACTTAATAAAGTAATCTGAAGAAAACAAAATGCAGTGGAAAAGTGAGGAAGAAATATTTTTTAATCTTAACAAAATAAGCCAAATAAAATATCCTGGGTGAAATTCTAGCTCCAAAGTACAAAACAAAGTACAAAACACCGCATTACTTCTATCTTTATTTGATTACTGTCAATAAAATCAATAATTTAATTAAAGAATAAATGAAGATGATGACTGCCAGTTATATTAGTGCAAGAAACATTAATAGTAGTAATACCTAAAAATGTTGGCAAGGAAGTTCCCAATTTACCTAGTTATGATTGAAGTCTATTAAACAGAATTATGTAAAAATAGAGAAGAAATACCCTTTCCCTATATGGGTTATGATTCTATGAGCACATAATTTTCTTTAGTTATAGACTTCTAGCACTGCTCATGCAAAGCTATCACAGCAGATTTCATGCTTTTAATGAATGAACAGAGCCTCACAACACCTTCTGGATATTATGGGTAAGAATTGTTGTAACCAGTAACTAAAGCAAGTGAGATTAAAAAATTTATTCATGAACATAATGCATATCCAGATTTACATATTCTGTTCACATGTTCCCATATGGATTTCTACACTAACAACACAAATCAAAAAGCATCAGAAAGATAATAAATACATAAAAATTAGGCAACGTATAATTGTGGATTCATTTATAACTTCCGTGTGCTATCCTCATGACCAGAACACTGATTTCATTGATCTCTTGAGCTGTTGACTCATGACTTATTTAATCAGAACCATAACTACATAGGAAATTACTTTTTATTATTATAAGGTGTTTGATTTGGTTTTTGGGGTTTGTGGTTTTTTGTTTGTGGTTTTTTTTTTTTTTACTTTTCTAGTTTATTCCTGTATTTGATGAAATTTTAAAATCTGATATTATGGGGTATTAATATTAAAAATATATTGAATTATGGCAATTAAAATAGTTCATCATATTTTAATTCCATTGTATTTTATAATTATTTCTGTTACACATTTGTTCTGATCTTAATTTAAAATAACTAGAAACATCTTCAAACTAAAGAATGTCATTTTAATTTCTGATACCTGTCAAAAAGTTCAGATTCCTTTGTAATTTCAGAGCTCCTTAAAAATTGAATCAAGAAGCTTGTAGAATGCACCCTTTCTTCAGTTTTGGTTTTGATTTCATTCTGATTTTAAAATATCTGACCTGTAAATTCCTAGTCAGTTTTAATTAATGATGTTTAGGATTCTGTAAGTAGTTTCATGTAACTTCTTGTTACTTGTTACTTGTTACTTCTTGTAACTTTCCTGATGTAACTATACACTATGTATAATAGCAATAGAGATAATGTCTTTATTGATCACATTCTGGAAGTTTAATACATTGAAAATAACATTCTCAATTCATCATATAAATGTTTCAAATCTCCTAATAGATTTTATCATTCTTATTTTGGAGCTCCATTCACCTCTGTGGTCCTCAGTTGTGAAAAATCCAACAAAGAATGTAAAAGGCAGGGATTGTAGTTCTTTTTAAAACTAGGAAACTAGTCCCCTAAAAGGGTTCTATAACCCAGAGTCGGATGCCTGAGCTACTTACACAAATCTAAAAAGTTAAATTGTATTCCAGATTAGAAATATTCACTGAGCTATCTTTGATCAAGTTGTTACATTCACATAACATAGTAGGGCAGTTGAGAGATACTGCCTTTGCTCCTGAAGAAACACTTGCATGCTAGCATGGTGCTCGCCTAACAGCCTTAACTTCATCGCAGAAATTGCAATTTGCTCAAATCCAACCCAGGAATGCTATGCCTCTCCTATTTCTGGTTCTAGAAAGAGACAGGTGCAATCTTGGAGATATCTTTGCATATGTCAGTAAAGGTGTATTGAACCTGGATGCTCAACCAAGAAGTGAACTGGAATAAAGTATTAGAATTAATCCATGTTTTCCTCCAGAGTTAAATTCTTGATTCATGGTTTCTTTTGGGCGTCAGGGAATTAGAACTCTTAGGTGAAACAATAGACATTTAAAGATAATATTGAAATACTGCAGTTAAGCTTCTTATTTTCTTTTGTTGTGGGGTGCATAGAAGAACACTCAGGAAATGTAAGTTGAGTTCATCGTCCCCCAAAATTGTTATTGACAATTTAAGACTCAAGAAATCTTTACTTCAGCTTGCCTGAGTGCTCTACTAAGCCACTGTGTTATCTGTCTTTCAAACCAAAATCTGAAGTCCACAGTAAATTTTCTGCAAATTCCTGAGGATCCTGTCTTACATCATAAACGTATGGACATGGCAGTTTCATGTGAGTCCACTGGTTTCAGGATGGTTGTGTAATTCATTAGAACACTTCTGGTGCCCTAGAACACTTCTGGTGCACTAGAACAACATAATTTCTGCCCTTTATGTCCCTTTGCCTCATTGGATGTATTTCCTTAATTCTTAGCTTTTTTTTTTTTCTTTTTTTCCCTATTCTCCTCATCTGTTAATTTCATTGTCTTCTTGCAGTGAGCTAATTTCAGCTAAGAGAAGTCATTTTGGAGACACTCAGAAAGGTAGACATCTGACCAAGAGGAAGTAAATACTTCCCAGATACTTTGAGGGCAACCTGAAAGTTGCCCTGAAAGTTTATTCTATCCAGTCAGACTAATTGTGCCTCATCATGCCTATTCATTTCTAACAATGAAAGCTAAGTGATTACCTCAGACATAATTGCAAATCACGTATATACCTAGCATTAGATGGAATGAATACCTCCCAAAACTAATAGCTAGGTAGAAGTGAGAACCCCTTGTAAATATTCCCATTGGGAAAAGAGCCTTTAGCGTGGAGAAATTATACACTTTATTAAGTTTGTTTGTGATGTCAATATGCATATACCATGTTACATGACAAGATGACGTGTGCTTTTCAGAGTTCACCACTGAACGCACTGCTTCCAACCCAGATGGTTGCTGTGGGATGTGGCAGGAGGCTGAAGGCAGCACAGGGGCAAACAGATGTATTCTCAGGAAGAGACATGAGCACCCAGAAAGCTGGGCTTCCTTTGGTAAGGCTGCAGGACTACAAGACAGAAGTATGTAGGAAATGTAGGTTATATAACGTGGCAGAAATACAGTGTGACTCAAGCAGAAATATATGTTTTCCCATTTATTTATGATAGGATCATAAGTGTCAATGATTTGCCTCCCTTTTTGTAATATTTTTACAGACTTCCTGGACTCCAGAATATATCTGAAAGTATTTTTTATGTTCCTTATTTTCACTTTTGGTTCCCTAGTGCGTACATGAAAAACGTCTTTTTAAATGCATTTGTGGATAGACAACCTTCCATTCCAAACACAGATGGTACATCTGCATTTATTATTTAGACATGCTAAGTGGAACACTTTTTAAAAACCTATTTTAGCTATACTTTGTTCTCTCTGACTTATTAAATTTAGATATGATACAGTGACTGTTTTATTTAAAATAAAACATTTGTGCTCTATTACCTAGTTAAAAAAATGAATAAACAAACTGGTTTATCCCTTCGCCGTAGTTGCTGTTCCATAGCCTTCTTGTCTGCAGAGGTTTTACCTACAAAGAAGGCTGTTGCCTCGTTGTTAATCAAGTATGTGATCAGTCTGGGCTTAAACAGCCTGTTGCCTCGTTGTTAATCAAGTATGTCAGTCTGGGCTTAAACAGTGTGATGCACGTCTGAAAAATGCTCTTCCTTCCTGTTGCTGTTACAGCATGTTTGATTGAATACTCATTTTGCCATGGTTACTACTTCACTGGAATTTTTGCTGGGCAGGTGATCTATGCTTCTCAGTTTGAATGTGTATTTTTTCTGACCTGACATTCTCTTCTTTGAATTACATCACAAAAGCTAGCTGTTCATTCAGACTTGATTCTACAAGACTGAGGTTTGTATGTAATCAATTGGGTTCTGTTTCAGTTCGGGAGAAAATTAAATGGGTTTTCCACTTCACTATGAGTTTTTGATCAATAGTTTTTAAGTTATTTTGAAGTCAAAATCCTTTGAAGTACCTTCTCCTTTTTTTACAAAAATAGTCCCATATGCCTAGACCGAAGAAAGTTCCTTTTGAATAAACGTCTAAAAACAAGAGTAGTCCCATAGATATAAATGGGAGATAACCAAGGGTTTAAATTTGTAAGAATGTCTTATTACCTCTTTAGGTGTCACACAGAACAACAACTAGTTTATACTACGGAAGATGAAGAATCGTCGAATTAGGGCAAACCTAAACTTCACTTGTCTCATAGCACTTCTGAAACATAGTGGAATGACCATGTGTGAGAATTAGGATGTCAAGTAGACTTTTACATGCTTTCCCGAAGCTAAACTTCTACATAAAAGAAACCACAACTATAAGAAAAATGTATAAAACTTTGGAGTTACAACAATTGTTACAGCCATTTCTGCTTTTTGGCCTGCAGAGTGCTACAAAGTTTATACAATATCGCAGGCTGGAGGACATATTCCTGATGTGTCCCTCTGTAATCCCTGCTCCCAACTGTAACACCTTCAGATGTGGGCTTTTTGATCAGTATAAAAGCTGGTCTCCACTGTTAACCTCCATCTTTTAACTTCCCTGTAGCAGGAGATCCTTGGAAATAAAGATTTCATAGAATCATCTAGGTTGGAAGGAACCTTTAAGATTATCAAGTCCGAACATCAACTTAACACTGCCAAAACCTTTCCAGCCATTCCTCCCCAAGCCTGTAGCACCGCATGGGGTTGTTATGACCCAAGTGCAGGACTCGGCACTTGGCCTCATTGAACTTCGTACGATTGGCCTTGGCCCATCAGTACAACCTGTCCAGATGTCTCTGTAGCATTCCTAGCTTGAAGCAGATAGACACTACTGCCTAACTTAGTGTTGTCTTCAAACTTACTGAGAGTGCGCTCAATCCTCTCGTCCAGGTCATTGATAAAGATATTAAGGAGAACTGGCCCCAGTACTGAGCCCTGGGGAACACTACTTGTGACCAGCCAGCCAACTGGATTGAAATCCATTCACCACCTCACTCTGGGCACGACCATCCAGCCAGTTTTTTACCCAGTGAAGAGTACACCCATCCAGATCATGAGCAGCCCATTTCTCCAAGAGAATGCGGTGGGAAACTGTGTTGAAGGCTTTACTGAAGTCCAAGTAAACAACATCCACAGCTTTTCCCTCATCTACTAAGAGGGTCACCTTGTCATAGAAGGAAATCAGGTTTGTCAAGCAGGACCTGCCTTTCATGAAGCCGTGCTGACTGGCCTGATCCCCTGGTTGTCCTGCATGTTATGACACTCAGGATGATTTAATACGCTGCTGTTTATAGTGCCAGTACTTTATCTGTGCTAGAAGGATACACTGATGTAAGTGATAGAACATTTCAAGATGTTACTATTCCTTTACCTCCTTAAAATTTTATTTGAAAATCTATTGCACTTTGAAGAAGTATTTTCTCTGATTCTATTGTAATTTCATATTTCAACAGTCACTCTGGTGTCTGCAAAGTCAGGAAAGAAGATGAGTTATCAGGATGGTAGTTAGTATATCTCACTATGGCACCTAAAATGCCTACTAGCTGGAGGTGCAGTTGCTAAATTTTGCCCCTAAATTTATGATGCTTTTCTTTTAGCATTTGTTTCACAGGCCAAAAATTAATTCATAAATTTTATCCCATATAACTGTATTTTTAAATGGGCAATAGACAGGAAGACTTCAGTAATTATGTAGGGTTTAAATAAAACTTTTAGAAGAGAGAAAGAGACAGGGAAAACAAGAAGAAAAGAAAAGCAGAAAGGCAGAGAGAATGTTAAAGGGAGAGGGTGATGGAGGAGGAGAGAAAAGGAGAAAAAGAGATAAGTAAATAGAAATAGAGCAAGAAAGAGAAAAATAAAAAGAGGAAGAGGAAGGGAGAAAAAGTGAAAAAGAAAAAGAGAAAAAAGAGAAAGAATGAGAACGATAAAGAAAGAGTAAGAAAAAGTAAGAAAGAGAAAGGGAGAGAGAGAAAGAAAGAGAAAGAAAGAAAAGGAAAGAAAATATTAAATTCCATATACACTGTCAGGTACCGGCAATGAGGCATGTAAGTGGTTTACCAGAATAATTAGTGCTCAAAGGTTTTTTTGGTTGTTTTTTTTTTTTTTTTTTTTTTTTTTTTTTTTAAAATGTGATATAGACAGCATTCAAAATTTTGGTTAATTATGCCTCCTGTTAAAATTGGAAGTTTATTTCCAGATAGAGTCAGCTCTCTAAACCAGTCCTTTCAATGGGACTACATCAGACATTTTTGTCATAAAATACAGATTAATTGTAGATAGTGTGCTTGCTATTTTAATCTTGGGAAAGAAATACCAATTTTTTTTTTTTTTTTTCCTGGAGAAACTATAAGAAAAGTAGTTTAAATGTTGTTCATCTCAAGCTGAGTGACATAGCCCTCTGTTTCCTGTGGGTGTTCAATGCGCCTTCTGAGTGGTTTATTTGAAGTGCTTCCATAACTGAAGGACATGTGCATAAAATAATCTCAGGCAAAAATACAGACAGTTTGTTGCCATTGCTCTTTAATATGTGAATTGAAACCACATTGTTTTATCTACTGGGAATAAATGGAGAAATACAGTGGAATGGTAAAATATAGCTAATCAGGTATGTGGCATATAAATCCACATATTTTCAGAACTGACATTTTTATTTTCTTATTAAAAATTGTTTATTCAAGTGTTTACATGAAAATCAAGTAATGGACTGAGGGATTCTTGGGTTTTATTTTGTTTTGTTGCTTTTTTTTTCTTAAGGAAAAGAAATGAAATTGTAACACTCAACATTTAATGTTCCATAGTATATGAAAAAGGTAATATTTTTCAGGATTTTATATGAGAAATATTTTGTACCAGAAGTAAAAAGCAACTCACAAAATTGTATATTTGAAAGTTCCTTGTCCAACTGATTTATCCCATATTTTTGTTTGGCTGTTTACAATAGAACCTTGGTAGACTTGATAAAGAGAGAAAAAAGTCATAAATCACTATGAAGATAATTAATTTCATAGCACTAAAAATTGGATGACCATCAAATGTTGGCAGGTTGGAAAACATTTTAAGGAAGTATCACTGCAAACTTGTTCTGTTTTTATACTTTTCCCAAGACAACCTTCATTGATTACTGTCAGATAAAATTTCTAGTCTATGTGGACTTGTCCTTCAACCCAATCTGTAGGTTCTTAAATTAAATACCAGTGTTACTAACCTGGGGAGTTAGATATACAATGAGTATTAATCTGTATATCACTATTTTAAGAAAGACTTAAAATACCCCCAAAACTTGCAGTAATAATACAAAGCCAGAAATAATGTGTTTCAGTTTAGGATAGACCACAACTGCTATTCAACAGAAAAAAAAATACTTTTCCGTAAAGATTTTTCTGTGCCAGTATTGTAAATGCATTCATTGCTTTATGTCTATTCATATCAATCTGAATTTATTGAGAAGATAACTTTATTTAATAACCTGATTAAAAATATTGAAATAGACCATCATACCAGCTTGCTTAGCAGTAGTGTTCCAAATTCAAAAACTTATTCTTTAATTGATAAGTTTCATTTTGGACATTAACAATGTGCTCAAAACCTTGGGAAAGCTGGGCAAAGCTGATGCATGTGAACAAGCAGACAGCTTTAGAATTGTAACTTCATTCCATAGACATCTAAATTGTGCTGCAATATTTTCACTACAGAAGTTGGTAGAAAAATCCCTAGCAAAAGAACGCAAAGGCAAGTTTATACTCTGTAACTGTTAAATGTGCAGTGAAGCCTAATCATCCATGCTCAAATTTCACCTATAAGAAAAAAGCTTGGCAACAATTAATATCTATGAAAAGTGGGGACAGGGTACTTTGTAAAAATAGACACCATAGTGTTGAAGCATGGAATACTAAAAATAGCATAGAGAAGAAGCGTATGTGTTTTATTGGCATAGCAAATGTAGGGCAATCACACTGTTATCAGTGTCATTTCAGTACCAGCGTTGCAATACCTGTGATAAGATCTTTAAGGGACAAAACTATACTGAAAAAGATTTCTCTTTAGTATATAAAGAAATGGAAACAGCAGAGAAATTTAACAGTTTGCCCTAGTCTTCCTTTGAGAGTTCCTGTCCTGATTCTGCAGCCACATGTCTCTTTTCCCTACTTGACTATTTTCCAGTAGCTGCATTACAAAGCTCATATCCCAAACAAGGAGACTTTGATTCGAATAAAGTACCCAAAGCTTCTTCTTGAAAAGAATTCAAGCTGAGATTCCTCCTCTGATAACATCTTTTCTGATGTCTTGGCAAGCTTTCCCTCTCCGGGGTTACAAACCTTAAACCGGGAAAGTTCAGTGCTTTATGGCCATCAGTTGTGAGTTCTTTTTTGTTTGTGTTTTCTCTGAGCTGCTATTAATGTGTCCTCATGTCTGAGAGCTTGCTAGGAAACTGGTGAATCCACGTTTAGGTTTCTTTCTAAAATCTTTAACAGCACCCTAGGTAGAAATTCTCCTCTTTGATATGAAATCCTAGAGAATTTACTCTTGACAAGCAAGTTCTGGAAGTCTTCATTCTCTGGGATTCAAAGGGCTGATGTTTTTGTCTCTGGATTTTCGAACTTAAATTATTCTATAATTTATAATTCACAGTTGAAGTCCAGCCTAATCTTATTCTTTGTTACTCTAAACATACTGAAAATACATTTTATAATGCCTACCAGCCTGAGAGATATTAATAATATTTTATAGTCATACCTGTTTTAAACCACTGCATGTTAATTTCTTGTAATTGAATTGTCAGCATTGGCTTTGGTAGGGTCTTCTCAGTGTCTCTCTCAACAATGTTTCTCTTACAGAAGTAATGTATTGGAAGATAAGGACTCTTTGCTGTGTGCCAACCATTTTACCTCTGTTAGAGGTAAAATGTATACTGCGGAGAACCTGTTTTAAACTTTTCCCAACTCAAAAGCACGTGTTTAAGTTGAACAAAACAATACACGGGCTTGCATTAACATCTCTTCATTGCTTTTGTCAAAATTTTCCTGGAAAAACCTTTTGTTTGTTTCTTTGTTTTGTTTTGTTTTTTAATTATTTTTTTTCTGTACAGTAATTATTTTATAATTTATAAGTAAAAATTATGCCTGATTTCAAATCCTTCAAAAGTTTATTTTATTTTTAAAATAAAAGCAACTACTGAAAATATAAAAATGGAAAAATCCAAAAATTCTTCTCCCATTTGGGATTTAACACATTAAAAGATCTTAGAAAAACTACCCTCAGTTTGATGGTTTAGCCAGTTAAATGAAAAATATATTCTGCCAGGTACGTTCTGTGGTTTTACTTAAGTACACTCTTGATTTTCACTGACTTGAAAAATGCAGAGGAAGGAGTGAATTACCTAAACATATAAAAGTTTCAGAGTAAGCATTACTGTATTGTCAAAACCACAAATGTACACACCTAAGCTCAGGCACTAAAGTCATTAAACTGCTTTAAAAAGCAGGTGATTTTAAAATCAATGTGATATGAAGATTTCCTTAGTGGTTGAATATTTTGGGCTGATATTTTCAAAATTGTCAACAATAAGAAAGACTAGAAATGTGCTTAAACATATATACAAATGTAGATTTCCTTAATCATGGTTGAGCTTTTTAATTTACATAATATGCAAAGGAAGGTTTTCTGAATTAAAAAAAGAACAACGACTGGAAAAAGGGAGATCTGAAGACCGGGCAATATCCACAGATGAATTTGGCCAAACCTTTGGCTTGGCTGCTTTGTCCTAGAGAATGCATGTTCTAATAAGCATGAAAAAACACTTCTTTATTTGCTAAAAATGAAACACTTCTGAAGTACAAATGCATGCAAATTCGAATGGTTAAATAGCATAGAGAGTAACTACCCTCAGAGAAGTAACTCAGTAACTATGGCATGTAAATTAGGGGCTTTTGGGGATGTTGCTTCATATCAAATGTATTCAACTTCTGTTTATTTTTCCAATGGCCACTACCACAACTTGATTTTAGTAGACTAAGGTCAAAGGGAGCTTCATTTTTTTCTTACACAAAAAAAAAAAAATCTATTGCAAAGATTTTGCAGATCCAATTAGGCCCTGACGAATATAGGCAAAGTACATTAGAGTTTATTTAACAGTACTGCCAGTGGCTTTTATCCTTTCTAGACTTTCTTGGTGCTTCGGAGACTAATAGAAGAGGAAAAAAATCGAATTTATACAAAAAGGTTAATGTCCTCAGGCAATATACCTAAACTCTGAGTATGTACAAGGAACAATTCTGAGTGAGGGACTTTTCGCATTCCTAAAAAGCACATATCCACAATGCAGCACATTCCCAAAACCTTCAAATAGCTATTACTGGGAAACTTCATGATAATAACCATTTTTGCATGCACATTTCTTTGCAAAATTTATGTCCTTGTAAATAAAACATTTAGGTGTGGAAATACTTAAATTTTGATCAGATAATATTTGCTCAGATATTTCATTCTAACAGCAATGTGCTGCTTATAGATTCTTGCATTTTTCTTTTATTATTTTTTCCCAAAATATTGGAAATTGTAATTTCCAAACTAATCTTGAAAGGCTGTATTCTCATCAGCTGCCATTGGCCACCATGCCATAAATGGCTTAAATCACTTTCATATTAGAATTTAAAATTTGTTTTGTTATTCATCTTAACTATTCTCAGTAAGCATACAAGGTATTTGTAAAAACCGGTTACAATATGTCTTCCACAGGAAAATCACAAAGGATTTATATTAATAACTGACTGCAGGGATGAACGCCGGATTACCTGGCTAGGGTTTAGGACCCAGACCTGAGCACCTGGGAGTCTGGGTTTGGGGAGAGTTGTGGATTATATGTGTTTGAATATTATGAATATATGTGAATTATAATGAACCAAGGACAACCAAGTCACTTTGGAGCTCATGTTCCTTTTTAACCTGAGCACCTTCAGAACCATGCTTTTCATTCCCCAGGAGCACGCATCTGTGCATAAAATGATGATGTAGACCGTTTTGCATTTTGCATATGCCCTGCATTATTTTGCATGTTTGTGCCACGAAAGTGCTCAGTCAAGGTGTGAAGCTGCTTGCACAAGTCTGTTTTGGGGTAGAGGAAGGTGCAACTGTATAGTTTCAAGCCAAATCATGCCATGCCTTGTGCCTGCAAAGCCAGGTAATAGCCCCTGACTAATTTTTTTTTTTGCAAGCTCTGACACAGGCTGAAGGAATAAGAAGCATTTTAAAGCTAGACAGTTCAGGTTATTAAATAGAGATGGAATTTAACCTGTGAATGCCATGTTTGCAGAGGTGAGTGCCTCAGGACTGTAGGTTAGTGTGTACATTGCAGAGGGTGGTGTGGCTCTTCGTTCTTGGGTTTCCCCAGTGGCTAATTAACAAGAAACCTCATCTGAGGTGCCACGGTCTCTGCATGGCGCTCTAAACACTTGACTGTGTGGTGAATTTGCCCTCTGGGACTAGCAATTCGGAACTGCAGTACTTAGTATGATGACATGCAAAATCCTTTTGGCTGAATCTAAAATGGTGGACTCAAGGGAGTTTCTGAGCTTCTGCTTTCAACTAGACATTAATCCCTGTGCTCGGATCTTGTTATCCCCTTCTTCCCCCTCTTCCGTTCTGCCTTTCTGCCCCATTTGCCTTTTTAATTTTTCTGCATGAAGAAGGTTTGGGGATGGGGCTGGAAGGTGCCGTGTGTCCAGCTGGGGCTCTGGCTGAGGTGCCTTAGCGAGTATGGACACCTGGCACCCGCGGGGGCTCTGCTTCTACTCTGCCGTTCCCAGCAGTGTCAAATCTCGCAGCCCATACCTCAGTCTTTCCCTTCCTAGTCTAGATCAGTTTATAAAAGAAGACAATAATAATTTATCCTGCTTGAAACGTGAAGCACAATTGCTTTATTTAAACTACTCAGGCAGCCTAATACTTTTTTATCAAACAACTCGGTGTTGAAAAATAATTACTACATGCACTTGCTTATTTTATTTGGTTTATTACCCAGTGGGACTTTAATGGAGTGATACTTATACCAGATAAATCAAGAAGTAAAAAGGTTTATTTTGAACACAAGAGGTGATTCATATGACAAATGCTGGTTCATTTAGAAAAGCTTTCTTTTAAAACTAATTGTGACTTGGTATTACTCTGTATGTGTGTGAAGATTCCGGCCAAAACTCTGAATATCTAGCATTTCTGAATAGCAAGTTACATCTGAAAAACAGATCCAACTGTGGCTATGGTCAGAAAAGGGAATATAAAAATAGCAGTTTCTATGTATTGGTCATGTCTGCTTACTTTTCCAACCAAAATAAAGGTTTTTAAACTTTTTTACTCATGTAGGCAGTCCAGAGCCAATACTTCTTTGGTAAAGTGTGCAGTATTTTTTTTCTCTTAAATATCTTCTACGGAAATGTTATGCTACTTTCCTAATACAGACCTACACAGATTTGAAAGTCAGGTTATCAGGGCAAGTTTGCAAAGCTGCCAAAAAAAATAGAAGAATAAGAAAAAAGAAAACCAAAAATCCCCACTGTCAGCTAAGCCCCCAAAACAGAAAAAGAGAGATTTATAGGTCAGAAAACATGCCCTCAAAAGGTCAGAAAATATAATAGAATATTCTTGCATAAAACCTACAACTTTTGATTATCATATTTAGATCTTTAGTTTCTCTATGTGTAACATGGAATTCTTTTTGAAAACTTAAGCATGAAATGCAATTTTTGCAGCCTTCCTTCACATCGAATTTCAAGGTAAAATTTGATCGAACTGCACTAAAATATTATGCTTCAGTTGTAAAATACATGGGGCAAGAAGACACAGAAAAAGGATCATACTACATTTCGCAGTATATGATGCGGGACCAAAGAACATTTTCATTTTCCAGATCCAGATGCAAACCTCTGTCTTGACTGCCTACAAATAGAGCATCTGAATATAGCATCTATAGGATCTTTCCCTTTATAATCTCCCTTCTGTCCCTGGCCTCTCACTCCGCCTGCCCCAGTTTCCACTGAGGGGAAATATATAAAACTTATGTAAAAGGCAGAGGTGTGCTCCAGCAGGTTCCTAAAACTGGACAAATGGAGAACCAGGACTGTGGCATTGCACCTGCCCAGCATAATATATGCAGCCAAAGAAGCTTACGTCCATGACTTGAGGTCTCAAGCAGAACTACAGATACATCATCAATAATACACAGGACTATGCATTAATAATAGAATCCACATAGCAAAATATTGTCCCCATTAGGAAGCATCCTAGTCCTCAAGAGGTGCTGCAGAAATCTTCCTAAAATTCAGGAGAAATCTGATTACAGGCCAAATAATCCCCTCAGGGAAGTCAGTGGCAAAAAAATCCGTTTGACTTTAATGGTGCATGATTTTGTGCTTTATACAAAAAAAGGTCATTCATCACATGCATGGACAGCAAGTCAAATACATCTGGGTAACAGAATGTGGCTATTTTGAGCTCAGCATGGTGCTATGATTATTTTTGTTGCTTATTGTTTATATTTATGTCTATCTTTAAACTCAGAGAGAAAAACAGAAAACAAACTAAGTGGGATATCCATGTTATATCAGTTGCAGCGGACAAGGATTTCACACAAGGTCATTGGCCAGTGGGATACATTTTCTCTGTTCTCAGGTTGTGCATCTCTAAGGTACTCCTGTAAATTAACTTTTATTCCTGGGAGAAAAACAAGGACAGCAAAAAAAAAAAAAAAAAAAATCCTAGAAATAATTTTCATTCTGCAGATTTCAGAAAGTATTTTTTTTCTCACATAATGTGTTTCCTGTAATGCCAAATGTTCAAAATATTTTCTTCAAAGACTCGCTCTTGACTCCTTTATGTCCCCTTTCTTTCACTTACCAAGGCAGTAATTCCCAAGGGGAAATTTTTTTGGTTTACCACTGGGCATAAATTGGGTGAAAAGAAAAAAAAAAAAAACAAAAATTGTTTTGGGAATATAGGAAAAACTGAATAAAAGTTAACAACGAACATTTATGGCTTGGAAAACAACCTGTTTTTAAGAAAAGTTGTTTCCCTCAGAGGTGTTTATCAGCAGCATGGATAGTAAGTCTGGGCAAAGGAGTCGGGGCTGGAGAAGGAGACCTGTTTTCTGACTCACATGGCACGGGGCCACTTGCAGGTCTCCGTTTTATTTGTGGAAAATGGAGGGAAACGGTTTCCTGTGTTGTCACATACTCGTGCTATAGACGGTAGGTGGGTGCATGGGAGAAAGGAACAGTTTAAGTTAAGGGAGAACTTTTCCTGAAATGTTTATTTTTGAATACTCGCGTGTCACGAAGGCCGGTCTCATGACTTTAAACAAAACCCCGTGCCATTGCTTCCATGAGGTTAAAATGAAGTGCAACAGAAGAATCACAAGCACTTTGCCTGCGACAGAAGGAAGGTCAGGCCTCGCTTCGGTCTGAGGCTTGTCTCCATGGAGCGACGCCAGCCAGCTGATACTCGACCTTTAGATTCCCCAGAGTTGCCACAATTTTGGGGAAGTGGCATTTGTCAGCTGGCCAAAGAGGGTGATAGAAAGGCCAGGCTGGTGGCCAGGGGCAGCCACGGGCAGGTTGGAGGAAAGATGTTTCCTACTGGGAAAATGGCCTTGCTTTGTCCCTGGCCATGGGGTGGGGGCTACGGAGGAGGGTGCTGCCTGGGGATGGGGGGGAGGGGCAGGTGGAGAAGGGGGGAGGTTGTGAAGGAAAATGTCTGCAGGGAGGGAAATGTTTGTTGTGGCTGCAGGTGGGAGGGCAAAGGGGGCTGTGGGGCCAGGAGGAGCAGTGGGGGAGGCTCCGTGCGGGGCGGGAGGGGAGGCAGCTCCTGGGGAGGGGAGGAGGAGAGGAGGCAGAGAGGGGATGTTGTTAAACAGTTTCTTACCGTAAGAGGGAGTTGGGACCCAGATCTTTCCAGTTAATCACACAACAAACTTAGATCATCGCAATAAAAAGCAGCTCGGCTCACTCTGCCTCCTCTAGTGACCGGCTGTGCACAGGGTCCTTCCGAGGAGCCATCTCCTCTTCTCCTCCCCGCCAGCCGCCGGGGGGGCCGCCAGCACCATGTGGGCCACCCAACTCCTGCCAGCCTTGCTGCTCCATCAGCTGCTGCTCCCTCCCCCCACCCTCA
>NW_009647856.1:2619754-2625485 GCF_000708025.1 Charadrius vociferus | reverse complement strand
GGGCGCTCGGGGGGGCGCCCGGGACGGGCGGCCCTGGAGGAGCTGATAGCGGGAGAAGGAAATCTCATAGGTGCCTCCCGGGCGTTATCAGGACGCGAGGAAACATGTGTCCTGAATTTCCCAGCGGTAGAATAAATGTTAAGTAACAGAAGTTGACAAGGAATACCCAAACCACGGGATAGTGCGTTGCTGAAAGGGAATATCCTTGCTGAAGTTCAGCAGCATGAGTGTGCTATTTCCAGACTGAAATACTTGTAATTTCATTAGACGTTCCCGATGAAATCCGAGGGGGTGGGGGTGGGGTGGGGGGGCAGGGAGGTGGATGGAGCAAACAATAAGTAATCAAGTGCTGGAAGCTCTTTAGCTGAATTTCTTTCCTGAAGTGTCCCCCTTGGACTGGATA
Source organism: Charadrius vociferus (assembly GCF_000708025.1). Lineage (NCBI taxonomy): Eukaryota > Metazoa > Chordata > Aves > Charadriiformes > Charadriidae > Charadrius > Charadrius vociferus. The sequence continues at coordinate 2,625,082 of NW_009647856.1, read as the reverse complement.
TCTGAAGAGCTTACTCTGTGTTTCTATTGGCTCTCTGGGGAGACATTCAAGGAAAAAAAAAAAACTTTGCAAAGGTTTCTACAAACCTTTCCTTCCTTCCTTCCGCCAACATTGTTAGGGTCAGACCTTTGGACAGACAGAAACAAAAGACAGCCACAATTCAGGGAAAGGATCCGCCAGGAGCAGGCAGAGCGAGGGCAGGCACGGGCAGCGGCTGCGTCCCGGAGTGAGGTCTGAGGGCATCAGGCGACACGTATGGCAAGTGATGGTGATGGCTTCCAAGACCAAACTGGATTTACTAGTTAAAAAAAAAAAAAAAAAAAAAGAATTTAAAAGTGGAATATTTTGTGATCTGAGATGACAAGTCAAAAAAAGACTGGCAGCGTCACGTGCAGTAAAACCTGTCATTTTTCCCCTACAGTAAGAGTGTGGTTCTGTAGGATGCTGAACATCTCACCAGAGCTTCTGTGCTCAGTCTGCTCAGTGATGATTTTTTTTCGTGGGCATTCTTAGCAGGTGACGCAGAGATACAAGTACCATGCTACTACGCTTTTCTGAACTCCTTTTCCATGTGCATTGCAATTTCCATTTTACAGACATGTGACCTCTCTGAAAAGTGATGACTAGAGCTGGTTAGGAATTTTCTGAGGAAATGTCTTTTTTTTTTTAATTGGAAAATGCTGACCCATCAAAACTTTTCATAGAAATAATTCCTTTTAAACAGAAACTTTCTTTGGCTTGGTTCCCCCAAATCAAATGAAAGAGAAATTTGCAGCATGAGACCTTCACAATAGCTGTGAACAACCTGCTGCTGAGAAACCCATAGAAAACTCATCAACTGATGGGCTAGTTTTAAAGAAAAAGCTGAATAAAACCCTCCCAACTTCATTCCATGGGCCAAAGATATGGAAACTGGTCTATAGCCCAGTTCATAAGAAGCAAGGTCATGCTTACTGTCTTGACAGATGGGATCCTTTTCTTGAATGAGAGAAAGTCCGTGTTCTGCCTGGCTGTAGGCTTTTAGCGTTGGTCTGTAGTTTGCCAACCTTAGTGACTATTTAATCTATCTAATGTTCCAACAGGAGAGATTGAGAGACAGGCTCAGTACTGTCCTATCAGTGGACTGACGACGAGGGTTGTGCTCTAACCAACAGGCCCTCCCGTTTGGGAGTGGATGGTTCATCTTGATGTGGAGGAAAATTAGATTTCCAAAACTTCAGAATTTTTCACAGAGTAGAACTTGTTTTCTGGCCAACTTTCATAGTGACAGTTTCTTGGCAACCCTCCCTTTCTTAACTTTCCTCCCCCACCCGCCTTAATATTAATCAAACCTATTGTTTGCCTTATGGGCAAGCAAGAGGACTCTTATGCTGCCATTGTGCCTACCTTACGTTTTAAAAATCTATGATCTTCGACAACAGTGTCTGGACTTTTACAATGTAGGCAAGGGGAAGTTGTGCCATACTTTTCTGAAAATCTATTGATTTCTTTCTAAACATGCAAGGTATCTTTGTACAGGATGTTGAACTCTCTTTACTGAGATGTTTTTAAGAAAGATTAATATTTTCCTACATATTTATTATTCTTCTATATATGAAAAATATCTAAGTGATGAAAACAGAATTTAAAAATAGGAAAAAAAGAAGTCTTTTGATAATGCATGTCCATACTTTTTTGATTACAGTTCTGTCAAAGATGATTTTAAATGTACCTATGAGTGTAATTTCTTCTGTGAATGGATCTTTTAGGTTTGGAATCCCATGTCCTAAGTTCTTGCGAAGACAAAGCCTGTTGTTGCCAAGTTTGCTGACTAATACCTGTTGGGTTATATTAATGGGGAAAGAAAATGGAGGGTGAAGAAAACACTGAGAAATTTTCATGTCAGCAAGCTGTCCACACTATCAGTTTCTGAGTTTCTTTTTAATATATAAAAGATAAGACTGTGATTGGTGAAAGATAAATGTGCAAGGTTCCTATAGACTACTTGCCTAGTCATTATAAATATTCTGTAAGTCTCTGTCACTTGCACAAAGAAATTAATCTGTAGCTAATAACTTTATCAGGGAATTTTCTTCCTTATTCAGATATTCTTATTATTCAGTATTCTCAGGTGGTATCTCCTTAATAATGTTAATCTAGTGAAACTAAAAATGATTTTTTAATCAAAGCAAAAATTAGACTGGTATATTGCAAAAGAATGAATGTTAAAGATTTATTTGAATTAAGGATATATATATTTTTTTTTTTTCTGTGAAAAGACTGTTAGCCAAGTGTGTTTATTTAAATTTCTCAACACTTTCTGTAGTTTGGATGATCTGAAACAGTTGCTAATGAAGATGTGGGAGTTGCACTTAGTTCCTATAAATAACTATTGCTTAGAAAAAAAAAAAAAAATCCCATAGCCATAATCGATTTATGAATGTTGTGTATTCCTGTGGTCTGCATAGCTAAGTATATTTTAAAAATTTAACGTGATTTATACTTCCCCATCCCAGCTGTAGATAATCATTATACTATATACTGTCAACAAAGCGAAATGATACTCTGCCAGTTGGAAGACTGTATTCCTTCTGTTTAATGGAATCCTTTTGGTGCTCAGTGCCAGGGGCTGCTTGTTTTGCTCTCACATGTAATACAGCACTTACCCTGCTTAACAGATTTTCTGTTTCTATTAATGCCATTTTCATAAGCAACATAGCAGGAGAATATAGAGTTGAAAGACATGAGATTAAAATGTTGCATAAAACTCTGGAAAATTGTGCACTGAAGTCAAGGAAAGGAAAGCCTCTTATTGGAGGAGCTCATCTGTCATTATTGTAATACTTCAACTGAGTCCAGGCTTGGAAGGGAAATGTGCAGTCTCCCTCGGAGAGCATAATATCTCCCCTTTGGATCTTTACGCTGAACATTAGTTTGCCACTTAAGCATTTCGAACTTTTCCAAGGAGATTCAAAAGCAGGATAACTGGGCCTCTTGATGGATAAAAGCTTTATGTGGAGAGGACAGAGTTGCCCTGAATGTTGTGCAGTTACTCGTACTGGATGAGTGTTGGAATGTCACTTTCTCCCCGTCACCGTTGAGGTGGGGGGTTGAAGGGCAGAGGCAGCAGGGAGGTGAGAAGGGATTGATCATGGAGGTGAGAAAGAACTGATCATGGAAGTGAGAAAGGATTGGCTTCCATGCTTAACTGGGCAGCATGACTAGTAGAAGAATTGGCATAATGTGAGCAATGTTTGTACCTTGCAGAGGGGAAGTATAGAAACTACAAAGAAGTAGGAAGGGTTGAGAACATCCTTGCTCTTACCCTATCTTTCTTCTGTAGGTTTTTTTTTGCAACACCCTTAGAGGACAGTAGAGCTGTTCCCAAATGTAGTTAGTACCTACACGTAAAGCAATGCTGCAGCGAAGCAGAGCTGGAAACATGCTCCAGATTAGTCAGATGTGTTGGCAAAACCTAACTGCAGGAGTTTTCAATGGCTTGTGGGCCTCCACCCATGTGCTGTCTGACGAGCCCAGCCATGCCTGGCAGTCCTCTGTGCTGCTGGCCCAACTGGGGACTGGCTGCTCTCTCCATCTCCCCTCAGCTCCAGCTCTTTGTACAAGTCCTGGCCTTGGCCGGCAGCACTGGTTTTATATATACAACATGCAGCAAGGCTCTCATCCCTCCTCACAGGGGCTGTTTTGCTACCCTCAGCAGTCCGTCACGCTTGTTTTGCCCAAACCCCTGCCCTGCCTGCCTGTGCTTTTCTTTTTAGCCCCCACTCCATGTCCCAATGTCCTCAGCGGCAGCTGAGACCCCATCGCAAAAGAAGCGCACAACGTGCTGGGTGCTTCGGAGGAGACACCAAATGCTTGTAAAGGTTGTGCAATGCAATGTGAAACAGTGGGGATTTAATTCTTGTGCAAAATGCATAAGACAACAAATCTTACAAGGGAAAATCCTCTCAGTAATTTAGCCAGAGGTTAGATACAGCAAGTCAGAGTATCAACTGCAGAACATTTGTTTCTGCCAATGGGTCCCAGCATCCTGCTAAGCAGATAACCTTTTCTTGGAAGAAAAAGAGCTGTCCTTTTGCCTCTACCATCCAATTTTAGAATATACTATCAGTTGTTAGCATTATCCTTAGCTTCTTGAGCTTTCTTGCTGACTATTGGAGAGGGTTACAGAGGCAGGACTTAGCATAAACATGAAGATGGGTTCCAAGTAACATGGCAATCTTTGCAGCTGCTAATAAGGGGTACGTGTACATGGTGTGTGTGTGTGAATGGTAACATGCGATGTAAAGCCAAAAAGAAATATCTTTGCATTTCCTGAATCTGCTCAACAACTAGACTGAAAGCCAATGTGAAAATAAGGAAAAAATTATCTCTACATTATATATCTATATTTCAAACTGCTTTCTAAAAATTGTAGATTTTTTTCCATAATGGCTCCCTTGACAAGAAAATAAATTTCAGAATTTAAAATAATCACATCATCCTCCAGATACCTTTCTGAGAAACTGTTCAATTGTGACAAGCTAGAGATGCCTCCTTGGACAGCTGGTTTTATTTTGGTGACTTTCCATCTCTACAGCTGACTGCAGTTTTGATGGGTATGGTTGGTAAACTTCTTTCATGCCAAATTATTGACTTACATAAATAACCAAATTAAACTTAAGCCGGCATCTAAGTTTGTTCAATCTACAGAGTTCCTTTCCTGGGCACTTTTCAGAATTGTTTCAGTTTCTCATTATGTTGGTCTTTCTTACTTTTTTTTTTTTTTTTTTTTTTTTTTTCTTCCAAATGAGAAGTCATTTGGAAAAGGTGTTCACTTTTTTGCATTCTAGCCAGGAATCTGGACATTTCTGATACTGAAACAGGCATAAGGAGAAGTCAAAGTAAATGAAAGTAAGTTGAAAGTAAGTTAAAAGTGCTGAGCATTAATTCTTTTTATCAAAGTGACTCTGTTAGGACTTGCTTTAAGAGAGAAAACTGCCTTGAATGTATTTGTTTAAAAAGTGTTTCCTAACTATTCTCATAGATAATAATTTTATGACTCTATTAATGATTTTAGTATCAACATTCACCTTTAACATCTTTTCTTTTATTACTGTGACCATACTGTTAACTTAAGCATGTGGTGTCTGAAACCATTTAGTAACATCTACTTTCACCATCTGGTCAAGTTTTGTTTTTTTTGTTCTTAATAAAGCCAGTATATTTACGCCGTCATACTGGGCTTGCACCAATGTGCAATTTACCCTTGATGTTTTATGTCCTTTGAAAAGCATTGTATTGGAAATACATCGCTGAAATTAATTAAAAGTATCCCTTGAACCATGTTTT
>NW_009647856.1:2607265-2619706 GCF_000708025.1 Charadrius vociferus | reverse complement strand
TGAGAACTGTTGCTTTATTTCAAACCTTGCTCATTGACTTTTCTTCTTAGACAAGCTTTTACCAAATGCAGTTTTATGCATATAGTTAAGCATACTTTATTTTTTATTTTTGTATTAAATTGTCACTATCTATACTGAGATAAGCATTCAGCTTTGATACCTATTATGAAAAACGTTTTCTGACACTGATAATCCGTGGTTTTGCAGATTTTTGCTTTGTACATTTTATGGAGATCTAACATTTGCTTCTTTCTGTTTTTTCCATTCAGATACATACTTATGAATAACTTTGCTTGGGTATTACCATGCAATTTTTCTTGAGTATGATGTTCCCTGATAAATTGTTTGCTACATTTATTGTGTTGAACTGTGCTTTCCTGTGTTTATTTCAGATGTGTTTAGGGTTGGGCTTTTTTTCTTTTCTTTTTTTAGTCTTTCATATAATGGTAGGTTTCTGATTATTTTTTTTCCCCCCCTAAGTTTTAAGTCACATGAAATTCAGCTCTCATATTAATTTTTTTCTAGCCCATTGGGGAAATCCAGTTTATTTTGGTTTTCAGTGATGATTGTTTGCAAAATTAAGTTAATAGCTAATCTCATTTTGACATTCTGACCTGGTTATCACTTATAACACAAATAATTCAATCTCTAATTAGTCCATCTGTTAACTGCTCAAGGTCAAGTGACTTCATTTCATAATAAACATGATGCAAAACATTAAACAGAGATTTAAGATACCAATTGATATTAAAGGGGCTACGTCTCTTCTACATTTCTGAAGTAATTGTGTCGCTTTATATGATAATTTTTCTTTGCTGGAATATATTTTGAATCTTCAGCTTCTCTGAGCTTCCTACACAGTGTGTGGACAATTTCCTTCTTTCAGGTTTTGTCCTCAGTGCCATCTCATTTTGCATTTCATTGCACTATTTGGAAGGACTGCAGCTGATTCCTGCAGTTCTCTGACAGTATCTTCCAGCCTAAGGAATTTAGATATTTTCATTTTCTTTTTTTTTTTTTTTTGTTTTTCCCCCAAAGATTTAGTTTATCTCTGACACCTAACAAACAGCTGTTATGTGACTGTCCTCTTTTTTTTTTTTTTTTTTTGACATTGAAAATTATAAAAGGTCTTTTTTCACCCATGGTATGAAGACATATCCAACTTACATACATCAGTAACTATGCTAATAGAAAAAAAACAGTTCATTACTCCAGACAGTTGAAAGTTTAACTCAGCAAAACAAATAACTATCTAGTAAAATGCTGAAGTTCTGCAAGTGTAAACAAACAGAATAAGGAAATAAAACTCCATACCAAGCCATCAAGATTTCATTAAGAATCTTGATTTAAATGTAAACTGTTAATTTAAACATATTTCTCTTCTCATTTGGGAAACTTGGTGTTGAGTTTTGATGTGTTTGTTCTGTATAATAAAGTGGGATGCAAAATGAGAAAGAAATGAAAGGAATGAGGCCTCTCACATTATCACAAGACTTCACGATGTGAAGTTAGTGCTTTAAGAAAGCAATAACTGTTGCATAGACTAGAGTGAAACTTGGAAACACTGGAAGCTGACATGCCGGATGCATCATAAGTCCTGTTTAATAAAAACTTTGTAGAGCCTATGACAAGTCCATAAAAGCGGAGATTTTTCTCAGGGAGAGAGCCAGTATGGTCCAGTTGTACTCTATAAGGCTGTAACTCCTAAGCCTAGATGTACATCTGTGTTAGAAAAGGCTGGGCTGGCAGAGGAAGGAGAAAGGGATTACCAATGAGGTAAATAAAGCCAGATAATTTCATTGCAAAATTTTGCTGTAGACAATACAAGTAGTTTTTTTCATCTCATTAAAATGGGCAAAGGTGATCTTTAGGCCTGTTGGTATCCTGTATGCTATTTTGGTTACTGCAACAATGGTATCATATTGGCTATATTAGTGTTTTACTACTAAACAGCTAATGCAAAATTACTACAAAACAGCTAATGTTTTGTGGTCAGACTAAGACCTGAGAGTCTGAAACTTGACTTGCTTAGGTATTTGAACTCTAAATGGCCTGAAACTGGATTTATACTGAATTTCTTGACTCCTATATAGCTCAGTATCAGACCTATTGTTTTCTGCAAGATGTGAATTTTTAATTAGATATAGAACATAATCACAACTCAGTTTCAGGACTGATTGGTGTGGTGCTATGGGAGCCCAAAGCCCTTTTTGGTGTGGGACACAAGGACAGAAGAGAAAAAAGAAATTACTTTGCTGCCATTTTCCTGTTAGCCCAGTGGTTAGAAAATATCTGGAAAGTAGGAAAGATTAAAGTACAAACACCTTTGCTCATTCACACCTATTTCTCTTCTTAATCAAGAAATTGTCTGAATTTCTATGATATTGAATATTATAGTGTTCATTACTCCCAGTACTTGCTGTTTTACTGGTTCTATTTTGTATAAATAGAATTAAAACTGTAGTTAAGTAGGTTTTAGAATAGAGGTACTGCAACCTCCTAGTGAGTTTTCTCACCAAAATGCTGTGGAATAATAATTATCCCTGGTTACTGATTTGGCATGGACTGGAACTACTCAAGACAAGGTATTGCTGGAAATCTTTTCCCCCACGTGCTCTATAGTTTGAGCAGTCTTTGTTAATGCTTAGTATCTGAGAAGATTACACAGAAATCTCATATGAAAAGAGTCACAAGGGAACCCGAAGTTGGGTTCTTGTAACTCCCAGGTAAATGCCTTTCACTGTGAGGAACATTTTTTCTTCACTAAATATTTAAAGCATTTTATGAAAATGGAAGAGGTCTGGCAAGGAATCTGTGGAAATCCCAAAAGAGATTATGGAGTACTTATCCATAGAGCAAATGTGGTACTTCCCATTTCCTTGGGCGTTGGCTGAGCTCTTATTTTTTCTGTTCAACCAAGGTTGCTGTCATGTTAAGAAATAGAAAGAGGCACCACTCTCATCTTTTTGAGGAATATTTTAAGGTGACCGAAGAAATATTTTCAGTTAGTGGTTATTTCTGTTGAAGAAAAAAGTGTTGATTCATATTTGACTGGATTCTTTTGTGCTTGAATCAGCTGCTATTATTTTCAAATATAAGTGGAATATCAGACTTCCTTAGTAATATGATATTCAACTGCAAGAAAAGTCAGAGGTCATGGCCCACAAAATAACAAAAAGTCCAGATTAATCAAAGTTTAGGAAACTGAAATGAATGGCAATCACAAATTAGGAACATTAGTTATAGCATATTGCATGATAACCTTTAATGTAGAACATTCCTAGGGCACTAATTGATTTAAGATTTTAATAGAAAAAAACACCTAATTTGAAGTAAAAAGGCTCAATTATTTTCATCTATTTTGTTGTTAGAGTTGTAAAAGTAATGCTTTGCATTATTCTAGTGGTTCTAACAGTCACACCACAGATGCATTTGGCCCTTTGCCTTTTGGATTATAGGCAAGTCATAGAATGTTGTTGTTTGAAAGCTAAAGTAAATCAGGCTGTTATGAATTGCTAAATGTAAGATCAAACTCATAATCCTCTTTGGACAACTGCTAGGAAAAGAAGCAAAAAAACCCCCAGAACTGTGAACCATGTTTTTCAGGCAGAACAGAATTTCTTCTTTTTTTTAATCATACTCTTGCATGTTAGCTGGTGAGTTTAAGAAGCTGTTATCATTGGGAATTAAGATAATGACACTTATCAGTAGATGTGAAATTTTAGCATCAGGAACTGAAAGAAAATACTTTGATATTTCTGTACAGATTCTTACCTCCGTTTGACATAAAAGTCTTGGCTGAGACAACATAGAACTAACAAATATGTCTTGTAAGATAATAGATTGAGAAATTTACCACAAAAGCTTTATAGAAGACTTGTTTTTCTGGGGTTGTCTTAAAGACCAGATGCAATTCTTTTTGCAGCACTTCAGCTCTAGCACAGGTACAGCAAAAAATAAAACAGCTTCAGTGTAGACACAACGGCTTCCAGTAACCGGGTACTGATACTTAAGGCAAAAGTGTCCTCACAGCATTTCCCTAAACATAATGGTTCATTTTGGGTGCATGTGCACTGCGCTAGCACAAAGGCTGAAAATGCTTAAGAGAACTGGTATGATTTCCTAGAACTGCACCAAAAGTATGAACACTTGATTTTTCATCAAAAGCTTTTTCATATAATAATAACATGCATTTGGTGGTAAATAAATTACTTTTCCTGAAAAGCACAGAATCACAGAATCATTTAGGTTGGAAAAGACCTTGAAGGTCATCAAGTCCAACCATAAACCTAAGCTGAAAATGTTTGTAGTTGGAATTAAAATTGTGAGCTATTAGGTGCAGGGGAATAGCAGAGTTAGCCTTCAGCAGTTTAAAAAGAAAGAGGATAGGATGGGGTGAAGATTATTTTATAGGGGCATTGCAGTAGAGATATTCTACTCCTTTGATTTTTTTTTTTGTTTTTTTTTTTAAAGGCTGAAGCTTGATGAAATCTAATTTAAATGTCTTTGGTGTATTTTTAGGTGTCTTAGGGATAACTCACCACTGAGAGGTGTGATTTAGCTGAATCCAGTGAAAATGTGATCACACTTAATGATCAGGATGGAAGTTCTGCAAAGGGAACACCCTTAAGCCCTCTTTGGCTTTACAATATGCGGAGCTGGCAGTAACTCCTTCAGCACCTCAGCTATTCCAGTTTACAGAGTTATTCTGAGCTTCTGCATAGAACGTGCCAAGCAAAAATTTACTGGCTTAAGTGCACTCTGCACTTGCATGAGGAATCATCTATTCAGGATAACCGAGCTCTAGGCTGACGTTTCATATATTTGAAAGACTCTGGCAAAATTTAATAAATTGGTGCTAAGCATTCATGTTCTATCATTGTTTCAGATTCCGTAGAGAAAAATGAAAGGACAGCAGTGAAAACAGTTATATGGAAGGAAGTTATGAAAAATACTATTACTCACTTTGAAAATTAAGGAGGGATTCATTCACTTAACCTTACCTGCATTAGCCATCTAATCCAAAAAGATCATCTGGGATCATTGAGTGAAATAGACGAAATAGATCCAAAGGGCAATTTGTCCTCCCTATGTTACTCATCTGTCAGAACAGCGAGAATCACTCTCCAGAGGTACTCATCTGCCTTCACTGACGATGGAGCAGCCTACACTGGCAGATTGGTTTCTATGGAAAAAAAATAATATACATATGGATTGGGAAAATTGTGGCTTTTTCTTGCAAAAATCAGAGACTTTTCCTCTTGCACTTCATCCAAACACCTCTAGCCAATCTTCCCTGCTCCATTGTATACCCCGTCCGCTGGGCCTTTGAACAGAGACATGGAAAACATATCAGTGCATTCTTTATGGCAGAAATCTTTGGAAAAGTGCAGACTATTCCTATGCTATGGCCTCTGCCACCCCTCATCTTGTTTTCTGTAGGCAAAGACATCTAATTCAGTCATGCCTGAACTGGACACAACACTCGCACTGAGTCTTCCCTGGAGCTGAGGGAGTACAAACGATTACTTCATGTCACTTCCAGGCTCCACTTCTTTTTAGAATTTGTGATGAAAAGTTTGTTGGTTTAAGAACAATTTCTCGCATTCAGATCATGTTTCTCCATAATATTTAAATCCTTTTCCTTCTGAGAGTAACTACTCTCTGTCCATCCAAAAAATTCCTTTGTTCATCTTTTTCACTTGAGTTTTTCATGGAAATATTGATCTCAGGTTATTATTATCAGGCATATTTTGGGGGTTCTGAAAAAAATTACAACAGGTGAAAAATGTTCCTCTTACCCTTTTCTAGCATTATGCAAGTCTTTATTTGAAATTAATTTTGCTATAATTTCTACCATACTTGTTTTTAAGAGTGGAGATCACCATCAAAAATAATCAGTTCTTCTCAGGTATCTGCTTGTGCCTTATTTTTGTGAATTTCTCTATGCTTTAGGTACCAGTGTTCCTATAGTTCCTAATAAATAGTATTCATATCTAATGCCAGCTTTAATCTCAGCACTCTTCTTTACATTGGTATTTACTTTTTTTTCCCTTCTTTGCTTCTTTCTTAGAGGGTAAAGGAAAAAGGAGAAATGCTCTTCATGACTTCAAAAAAACAGGAGAGTTGATGCTCATTAAAGTAAACAAAACACTGGAAGTAAAAACCAAGCTGTTAAATACCACTGAGCAATGTGCCAAGAGATGCAGCAGGAACAAAGGCCTTTCATTCACTTGCAAGTAAGTTATGTAGCTCTATTATATTATTGGTTTTTTTTCTTAATGGAACCTATATAGCACCCTTTGACCAAAGGTCTGTCTATAATTGTCATCAGTGGTAGCTTATACTGAAGACAATCTAGATTGTGCTTTTTGCTTTCCATGATCTTGCTCTACCTGTCTAGAGACTGTTAGTCTTTTCTGAAGCTTTATCTGAGCTGTTCTGTCTTCGTAGCTTGTCCAATCTGTAATCTTTTCCGTAACATAGCTGAAAAAAACGTACTCCTATTAAGATACGGATGACTTGTGCAGCACTGTAGTGTTCGGTGAACATTTCTGAGATTTTTATGTCTCTTATAAAACGGTTATTGTCACACATCACAGCTGCAGTATTTCAGCACCACTTCAGACCATATTCTGTCTTCATTCTTTGCACATTACTCCCACTGAAATCAATGGGAACCTCACACATGGAGCACAGATACATGCACTGCTGAAGTTCACTGGCAAGTGCTACGAATCTGATACAATGGAATCAAACCTTCTGGGCTGCACAATCATTACAAGTATAGGATAGCTATTCTTCAGCATCTGCTGTCTCTTAGAAACACATCATGCAGCTGATTGCTTGTCTGCCTTCTACATATTCTCTACTATTTTTTGGAACAAATCACTATTATTTTTCCCATGTATTAGACTTAAATTATCCCCCTGGCCTCTTTTAGTCTAGACTATTAGCAATAAATGAAAGGACATGAATGCAGGAGAATCTTGGAGAGAATGGATGGCTTCTGTACTGGTGAGTACTGAGCTAATGTGAGCGTGATCTTGAAACATAAAAGTTTTCACAATCACTCCAAATGAAAGCTAGACCAAATGTGATAACAAAAGCTCTTCTTTGGCAGAAAAGGTCCTCGTCTTTAATGTAATCCGTCTTTAAGCCTCTAATTCCAGTGTTGCAAGACATAGTTTGTATTGTTTTGTACTTTGACTATTTATATATGTAAACAATGAACAGATCTTACTTATTTCTGTTAGAAAATATTTTCCAGGCACTAATATTTTTCACATGGTTCAAGACACTCCTTTTCCTATTGGCAGAGCTTCCAAGGATATCATTGCCAAGTGGATCAGGTTGTATTCAAGAGATCCTTGAGTTCTGATGGTCAGCAGCGAGCAGTGTTATAAAATTAGGTTTCACAGTATAAAAAAAATTCTGAATGATGCCAAGCAAACAATTCTGTATTCCAACATCTGCTTAGGAAAATTGTCTCAATCTAGTTGTAGCTGCTCTGGCTGGTATGTTTTGTGATATGAAAATAAAAAGTAGGCTAATATATTTATAGATTATATTTTACATGAATAATAATCTAGAATCTCCCCTGATTTGTGATTTTTTTTTTTTTTTTTTTTTTTGGGGGGGGACAGTGTCTGATGGATTTATTCAGGGGGCAAATTCTCTCTGCCGTAATCTGGCAATAAAGCAACACAGAAGAGCCATGAGGGACTTTGAGAACACAGCTTGGAAGAATCCTACTCACAGATAACACAATTGCAATCAGTCATGTACCTATTTGCACTGAAGATGAAAAAGAATTGCAAATCTGACTACTCGTGCTCTGAATTTCCAATTTTTCCCTCACTTTTTTAGCAAGGAAGGCTAGCAGCAGAGGTGTAGGTGGTGAGCTCTTGCCTGTGCTATCACTGTGCAGCACAGCAAGATGGATTTTCTGTATCTGGGAACATTCTTGTGGTTTCCCATTTGGCCCCAGATGAGTCCTGTTGTAGTGTGCATAGTTCTTCGATGCTACTGTAAACACATATTTGACATGTGTTCCCTTTTAAAGGAATCAGTGATTACTAATGTTTCCCTTTTATTCCTACGATCCCCAGTCTTTAACTTCATACCAACATATGGTTACTACAAGGTGAAATTTGTTGCCAATTTAAATTAAAACAAATTAGTTTACTGGTTGCTGTGGGAGTATTCTAAAATAAGAAGACAATTAACACAAAATGGCATTTTAAATACTTGAAATGCAAGACATGGATTTTCCTTTGTTTATTGACATTTTCATGCCTTGATTCTGGTGCTCCATATCCATGCAGCAGTTCTCCATCACTTCAGTCACAGTACTGTTGTTTTATTTTCTGGATGCAAACTCAGCTTGTTTGAGATCAAACAAAATAGAAATACTTTGTAAAATAATTGTGACAATAGCACTGGTAGCAACAACCTGTGGCTCTGTGCCCTGTGAGGTACATAAGCAGGAAGAAAGTTGGGTTTCTTTTCTTCCAGAAAGTGGTAAAGTATCACACTGCAGGCACTACAGACCTATAAATGATCAGCCATCCGTTATTTCCTGGGGGAAAAAAAATGAAGACAAATTTTGATTTATTTATGATAAGTTTCTGGATTACTTGCATGTAAATTGTTAGTATTTGACAATTATTGATCCTTGCGTTTTTTAACTCTGACACCTTTTTGTTGGAGATAATATATGCCACATCTCAGAATGGACCTTTCCTCTTTTTCCTTGCTATCATGCTTTTGCAGATCTTGATCATTTCCAACTGAGTTGCAGGATCCTTATCTAGATTTGTTTCTTCTTCATAAAGTTATTCCTAAAATCCCCCATCAAAGTATCCCTTAGACTCACTTACCTTGTCTTTTTGACTTCATAACTCTCGGTGCATCATTTTCTGCCTTCCTTATTAGCTTTATTAACCCACTGCTAAGCTGTTCTTATTCCTTTGTTTCACCACCATTTGCAGTCCATTATTCCCACTCTTTTCCTGCTGTCATCCTTGCAGCTTTCCCACTACATTTCTTATGGTCAAGAAAAAGATAATATAATTACAATTTTATTGGCTATGCACATGACTTGCAGACCTGTCTCTTCCTTACCTACAAAGCTGTGCCTGTCTTACCCTTAATTTCTGCTTAATTTCTGGAATGTCTTTGTATTTACACAGAAAGGGATTCCAGTATAGACCACAGGATTCCAGTATCAGAAAATCTAGCGGCTATCTCAGTAGAAATACCAACAACAAAAATTGTTGTCATCAGCAGGATCAGTAGAAGAAAGTCCAAGAATTTGCTTAAATATGTTGACTTTGGAAGTGTAAAAACCCTCCAGATTTGAGTCCAAGAAAAGATTGTTAGAAACTTTTATGTGCAGAAGTGGCTGAAGACAAACTGGAAAGAAACCAAAAGGCAACTGAAAGGCAAAAACTGAAAGAAATGTTTGTAAACAGTGCGTTCTGCATTCCCACTTTAGGAGGGAGGAGGGGAAAGGAGAATGTAATTGGAAAGGCAGGAAAGGTCAAGGATATTTTTGTGAAGATGGAGTTAGAGGCACTTGGATACGTTCATATTTGAGAACTCGCCAGGAGAGAACAGAAGGCTGAACAAGGGCAGAAGGATGAAGGTTAGCAGGTTGGAAACATTTGGAGTCAACAGAGTAGAGAGAGCAGTTGGATGAAAAATCTGTTTGGTGATGGAAACGATAATGAAGAGGATGTTTGAAAGAGAGAAGAGTGGGGAGTTTGGATAGGATCTTGTAATATTTTTAACTGAAGCCAGCAAGATCTCACACAGAAAAACTTGTATGGCAAGAGGGGAATTAAATGAAGATCAGTGAGTTTTGTGTTGGGGGACATAGTGCTCAGTAATATGGCATAGCCACACTACAGCTTAAGTACAGGAAACTTGTGTGTCTTTTGGATATTATCAAGTAGTGTTAAAATGCCTTCTCAGGTCAGAATGAAATATCTCAGAAGGTTTGGGATGACTGAGAGAAATGTAGACTTTGTGGTGGGCTGGAGACAATAGTATCATGTCAGTGATTTGTTATTTGGTTCTAATGAGAAATTAAGGGGAAAAAAGAATTTTTCAGTGTTTTGTTGTTGGTTTTTGTTTGTCTGTTTTTCTTGCTGGAATAACTGTTGCCCCTGTCCAGGCAGTCAACTGTATTTATACAATCCTTTAAAATATTTTACCTACATTTAAGGGATTTCCTTTCAAAATGATGTTAGCAGAAAATGATCAGCACATTTCATTTAAAATATTGAAAGAAAAAGTTTTTACTCTTACGATTTCTATTTGGCTTTCTCCCCCCACCCCAAATCCACTCATTTCAGAACACATTGTACTCTATCCTTGAAAGCAGTTAAAAATAAGAGAAAAAAGTAAACAAAAGCCAAGCAAGGACAAGCTGTAGGTACACTATCACAGTTTAGATTATTCATAAAAATAAAAATAATCTTGTTTTTAAACAGCTCTGTTGTTCTAGGCAAGAAACAGACTCCTTGTGCTTGAATTTTCCGCAAGCCATCAGTGTGGGATACTTAACTGTTTCAGAGGTATATTGTAAGCACAGCAAAGAAGATGTTTTAGAGTCTTCCTTTTTTTTTTTTTCCCCAGAAAGCAGCACAACTGGGGACGCAAATGCTGTCTCAGTCACATTTATCTCACTTTTAAAATAAAGATCTTTAATGACAAGGGAACTTTTAGATTAGTGTGAACAACCAAGCTGGTATTTAATGTAATGGCCACATCAATTTAATTTCTTTGTTTCTTTGTTCTTGTCAGCACAGTTGTGGGTTTAAATAGTAATTTGGGCTGTTTCTCTGACTTTCCCAGTAAAAATAAATCTGATGTCATTGCATGCTCCTTGGCAGACCATGTTTCATTATTATAAACCACACAGAGATTTTTTTCTCATCCAGATTTTCTTTGCAGGGCCTTTGCTTATGACAGAGTTACAAAACGGTGCCATTGGTTATCCTTCAACAGCTTGACAAATGGTGTGAGAAAGAAGCAAGACCATGCGTTTGATCTGTATGAAAAGAAGGGTAACTGATTTATTTACTGATTTTGTTTTTCCAGCTATGGAGGGGAAAAAAAAGCTGAGGTCAGTCAGTGACTTTTTGGCTGTAAGACTATTCTGGGCATGGGATGGTTTTACGCATTTTGAAAGCTGCATCCTACAGTTTTATTTACAAATATCATGGGTTTGCTGTCATGCAAGTTCATCTACATACTTGCTCTTGGTCAGTTTTCCAACCTACATATTTTCCTACCATCATAGATACTAGTCTGAACTGCTACTTCAGTTTACTGCTTAAAAGTTCAGTTGTATAAGTTACTGTTATTGACTTAGTATTTCTTTTATTTACATCATTAATTAGTGAGGGACTTAAATCATCAGACATAAACTTTTGGTCAATCAGACACTTTGGAAATATTTTCAGTAGCTTTCTTTGGGAAGTTAGCAGTCAATATTTTGAAAAAAAAATACAAGAATGTATGTGGACAATTAAACAATATTTTGAGTAATTAAGTATTTATAGGCTATCAGAAATACATTATTTTTATGTGAAAAATGATGATGAGCTCTAATTTTAAATACATTAAGCAAACCCTTAATTTTCTTCTCTTTTCTTTCAATAGACTATGTCAGGAATTGTATAATCGGAAAAGGAGCAGACTACAAAGGAACAATATCTGTAACCAAAAGTGGTATCCAGTGTCAAGCCTGGAATTCAATGATCCCCCATGAGCACAGGTAAGAGTTCAGGAGTGGAGACAATGTCAGCAGCGCTCAGGCAGTTTCCATAAAGCATGGCTTGACTTATTAGCAGGCAAAGAATGTATGAGAAAACTGACCTTAGTCAACAAAATCTCTTAGGCATATTCTCGCCTTTCCCCAAGAGATGCTGTACTCCAGATCTCAGAAAATCCTTACCTTCTTGGGCTTTCTCCAAAGAGGTCTCTCCTAATGCCAGTCTGTGTGTCTGGATCCCTTCCTTTCCTGTGTCAGGTTTTCAGGTTTTGGGTTGTTTTTTTTTTTTTTTTTTTTTTTTTTCTGTTTATATCCTTTTGATCTCTTAGCTACTGGCAGAAACAAAGCATCTGCGTAACTTCAGCCTGAGGTCTGGAAGTTTATCGCTGTTTTCTAATCAACTTCTTGGAAATGGGTAATTTTAAAAAATACATTACTAGGAAGTGAGGGATATTAGAGATATTAGCCCTTCTATTTTATCAGTGTATAATTATTGTTACTATGTTTTGCATAGTTACTATTAATTATCTATTATTTGTAGATTACATTAAACTCTATAAAGCATTTAGACCAGGCAACAAATACATGGAAAGGACTGAACAGATTATCGAAATCCTTTCCTTAAGATCACACGAGAAATAAGTAAAGACTGATGC
>NW_009647856.1:2586758-2607255 GCF_000708025.1 Charadrius vociferus | reverse complement strand
ATGAGATTTACCTTTTGAGATTAAGAGCTGATATAGTGAAGAACTGAGGCCATATCTACACCTTGAGAGTAGAATTAGTTCAAGTATATTGGCTAAGGAAAAAGAGAAGAAAGCCAAAAACTGCAGCCGCTAAGAGTAATGGTAAAAACAGATTCAACCACACCAAACGTTGCTGGAAACTAGCAAAAGAACTATGAAGTACTGGTCTACTCTTTGACCATTTCTCTTCAAAGCATTTTGTATTGTCTTTAACCATTTAGATAAAAAAAACCTTAAAAGTCAAACCCAGTGTCTTCTCACCTATAAGTTTCCTATCCACACTGCTGCCTTTTGTTCTGGACTCCCAGTGTCAGCACTTAGTTTAGGAGGAGCCAAGCTGGAGATTGCTAGTGAGGAACTGGGCTGTGCACTGCTCAGTCCTGTCCTGACCAAATCTATCCAGTGTGCAAGATGATATCTTGGAACAACATTAAAAGGCAAAGGATACTTGGGTTTTCTCTTATTATGATGTGTTACAAAGCTGAGCCTCAGGCTTGGACTTGACTGGACTTGGCTGCTTATAATATAGATGGTAGTGTGTCTGATTTCCAGTGTGGGACCAGACCCGCTCTTAATTGTGAATGCATGTTAAATACCATCAGCTCCCACAGCAATGACCTCTCGAGACTCAACACCTTGAAGTATACAATCTTCATCTTTTAGAAATGAAAGAATTCTCAGTAATTGCAGCCTAAGCAAGAATGAATATTTATTCTATATGATATACATATGGCTTTATATAATAAAAGAAAAAATCTGAATGGTATATATTATCACTAAATTGCATTTTAATATACAGCATACACAGCTTTATCTAATACGTTTGGACAGCCACTCTTCTATGATGTATTTTATGAGAATGACTTTTCTCCTGCCTTGTGCAATAAGTTCAATTTTTAAAAGGTCACTGGATAAATGAGGTGGCTGCATGCTAATTTTGTTTTTCAACATCAGAAAATATGATTTCATCATCAGAGACATGAGGGAGATGGGAAGAAGCAGACAGTAGTGGTGTGTGTGGAACTTATTAGTACAAAAGGCTTAGATTTTTAGGTCAGTTTTTCTCAACGTCTGATTATCACAAGTGCCATTGGAAAATAAATCCCTTTTTCATATTCAAGGGAGAAATGTACTTTACTGATTTTTCACACTTTAAAGTTGTGCTTGGATTTAACAAATTATATTTTTATTTATTTGTATTCCAGTAGAACCTGAAGACTCCCAGGTAAAATCAGAGTTCCATTATTTTCGTCTCCATCCTAGTACAGATTACAAGACTCTTTTTGCTCTGAAGATTTTTTTATCTAGATGGATAAAGCCAATGCAAAAACGGGTTCAAAGAGAAATGGTCAAAGAGTAGACCAGTATTTCACAGGCTTTTTGTTAGTTTCCATGACTATTCCTGTGGTTGAATCTGTTTTTACCATTATTCTTACTGGCTTCAGTTTTTGGCTTTCTTCTTTTTTTCCTTACCTAATATAGCTGAACTAAATCAGCACACAGTTTTAGGAGTAGCTCTGTCTTCCATTTCTGGGTGGGTCTTTACTGCATCTCATCTTTTCCTCCCTCAAGAATGTTGCTTCAGTACCTGTTGAAGCCATTTGTAGATCTGACCCATCTTGAGTTTTTAATTCTATTAATTAAGATTTTATTTTTTTAATGTTTTGACAGTGTACCTGATGCAATTTGAAGTGCCTTTTCCCTATATTTTCTAATGTTCATAATTTCTGAGCAGAAAGATTTTCCAGCAGGAAAATTAAATAAAATTTTCTAATAGATACTGACATACCACAACACATACACAGGTTGCAATGTCCCATTAGAAAAGTTTTCCCAGGGCTGTCTCTAGCTAAAAAAAATAAGATATTTATATTACCAGACTACAGAGGAAAACCAGAAACAACAATTTTATAGGCAGCAGTAATGACATAAAAATTATTCTCTTCAAGCACTAAAAATAAGAAAAGCACTTTTAAATAGTGCTTCCACATTGCCTTGACTAGAACCACAATACAATTAACAGAGGTATTTTCCACTTCAGTTAGTTCAAAGATTTCATTAGTGGGATTAAAACATGATTAAAATGTCACATGTCAGAATTTTCTTTTTGTTTCTCTCTCTTTCTCTTTCTCTTTTTTTAAAAATTGTTAATTTATTCATTTGTAAAATAGAATTTGCCAAGGACATCAGGAAACATACATTTATCTTCTGCTTTTGTATATAAATTAAATCAGTGTCTATGTATAAAGACTGTCTCAAGTGATTAGTTTAGTTTCCTAAGCTGCAAGTGTCTGCAGTCTTCTAAAAGAAGTTAGATGAAATTTTATGGGGTTTTTTCCACTCTAGAATATAGATACTTTTAAATTCCCTTGTTGATTAAAAAAACCCACGCCAAAACAAAACAAAAAAACCACCACAACAACAAAAACCCTAAACAGTCACCCAAAATAAACTATTGGGTATTTTCAGGATAAAAGGTGCACTTTACTTGTCATATTTCCACTGGAATTTAAATATATTGATGAAAAAAAAAAAAATGGAACAAATCTTAGAAAGCTCAAAAATTAAATCAATTTATTAAGTTGAATTGCAAGTTTTGTTTGATCCCCTATGTATTTTGCCCAACTTTTCAATTAACAACAACAAAACCTTAACAGAATTGAGCATAACTCTGAATTTAGTGTGTTTTTTAAATGCAGAGATTTAGCTGCTGTTTAAGCATCACTGCAATGAAACTGGCAGTGAAGTGTCAGTGGGTTTCTCTGCAATGTGCAGCCCGAGTGTGGTCATGAGCTCTTGCATTGGCCTTGAACAGAACCAGCTCTGGGGTTGGGCTCCTTACTACAGGGCTACTGATTCCCTAGGTTGTGGGGAAAAATAACTTGTATTGCTTTTATGTATAAATACACATATGCACACATGCACCTACATATATTTCTATATGTCAATGTTGTACATGGGGGTTTCTCTAGACGAAAACACATAATTTTACAAACAGCTAAGAACACAAAACCTTGATCCTGGAGAGTTTATTTTTGATGGTCTAAGCATAAGCAGCAAGGTCTCATTCTAAAAATCTGTGTTAGACAAAGAAATACAGTATTCACTTGCATTTCTGCTAAACAATAAAGAAAAGCAAAGTCCTTAGCATTGGCCTGAGAACCCCTAATCTAAGGCAAAAATCTGAAGGGGTTTTGTTATTTAACAGCACAGCAAAAGCAGAAAATATAATGAAAGGGAGATCACAGTTTAAGTCAGCTAGGTCACTGTTAAATGTCCTAATTTGTATGGTAGCGGTGACGAGTGGGTCTATAAGTAGCAGACCCTAAGGTGACAACAGTGGGGCTTGTGGCAGAACACGAAGCAAGAACACGAAGCAAGACAGCAAGACAGGGATCTGGGGAAATTTCTCATGCTGAAATGCAAAGCAGTCCATGGTTTCGGGCAGTGAAAGCCTCTCAGCGCAGTGTGTCACACCGCTCGGTCATGCTCACACACTCCTGATGCCCAGTTCTGGCTGCTGCCTGACCAGGGATGAGAAGAGGTGTCTCTGCTCATGGCCTTTATGTAGTAGGTGCACGCTAAGCCCATCTGGGCCCCCTGTATGTGTACGTGCACGGGAATGGCAGGTCTGGCATGGCAATGGACGCAAAGGATTTTTCCCCTATGCACCCAATACAATTTTCCTCCCTTGTCCAGAGTCCTTCCACCATTGTGTGAGTAGTTCCAAGCTCATGAAGAAGAGCACCATGAGGGCTGGCAGGGAGTGTGCTGCTGCCTCTGGCTCTGCAGTGGATAGTTGGCTCCGGACACCCCAGGGACGGGAGTAAAACTTGCTAGAGCAAGCTATGGGCTAGACAAATTGTCCCAGATTTTGGCCATCGATTGAGTAATCCTGACTGAAGATGTGTATTTGTGTATGGACAGATATTTGGGTGTGTGCATTTGTGTAGGCAGGGTGGAGGGAGAAGGAAGCAGAAATGTGATTGTTTCTAACTGTTTATAAAAAAATAGTATGATTAACACCAAAGTTTGCATGCTCTTATACTGTAATGATTGTCATTTTAAAACTAGCTTTTTGCCTTCGAGCTATCGGGGTAAAGACCTGCGGGAAAACTACTGCCGTAACCCCCGAGGGGAAGAGGGAGGGCCATGGTGTTTCACCACCAGTCCGGAGACGCGCCACGAGGTCTGCGACATCCCCCTCTGCTCACAAGGTAACCCGGCATGGCTCGCGGGAAAGGTGTCTTTTCTCTGCTGACAGTGGGAACACAGAATGAAACACGAGTTTCAGTGACACTTGCTCATGGACTTCAGAGAAAGAATAGGTGACTTCTCAGCAAGAGTAATTCATGTAGCAAGAAAAGCAGTTATTAGAGAAAGAGGAGATCTTGTGTTCCAGTACTCTGGAAGACTTAAACAAGCTTTCAGGCTCAGCAGCTTATTTTTTCAGGTCATGGAGGAGCTGGAACAATGAAGTTGTGCCAATTGCACAAAGGTGCCCCTTTTTTCACTTGTCTAGTCCATAGTGAACCCATTAACAATTTCAGTATTACTGTGTGATAAAATCATCTAGTGCCATTCCATGTCAGTATCTTCTGATATTACTTTTCATCTTTTTGATGAAAATACAGATACTGAATTACAGGATGAAAGCACAATCTAAGCATGCATTTTGTTTTTCAAATAAATACTGTAAATAAGTATAACTTTTTATAAATCCAGTCCTATTCAACTTTCAAGTCACAGAAGATACTTCATGTGCACTATTGCATTTGTTGACTTTTAAGTTATGTTAACCTCCAAACTAAGCTCTCACATCTTGCTAATCAGCCAATTCAGTTCCAGTCAATCAAGCCATTTAAATTCTCAAGATAGGCTGCCTTTAATTTTCCTGCTAATGTGTCACATGCATCAGCTATGGAATGGTGGGGGAAGAAAAGGGAGAGGGAGGGAGGGAGAGAGAGAGGAAGAGAATGATTTATAAGGAAATTGAAAATCTATTAAAAGATAACATTTAAAGATCAGTGTAGAGTGAGCTTCAAATGGGATAAGACCTGGAGCTTGCTGCAGGATGAAGACTTCGGTAGCGGATGTTTTGACTGAAGAGTGAGATCTGTAATTGCATAAATTAGTATTTACTAAGTGATCCTTCCTTACAATTACTCTAATTAGAAGGCACTTGAGAAATGGGTCTATAGTTAATTATGCTGATTTTATTTTACATTTTTAGACTTCTCATTCTAAATTATGAAGCATATTTTGTTCAACAGTGATTTCAAATCCCTTTGGTAGCTTTTTGCCCACTCTCCCTCCGCCCCCCCACTTTCTCAAACCAGGGCTGAAAATGTATCATAGTTGAAGCTGCCAAAAAGAATTAGTATCGAAAAGAAACAGTATCACATGTAGGCTGAAAGTGCTGGGAATTTAAAGAGACAGACTGTACTGCACGAAATTGGGATTCAGCCATTATTATGGATTTAAACTTGTACTGTTATTATACTATGACTTAGAGTGATTTAGGATAATCCGTGTTACTTAATTAGAAAGCATCACCTCTAAAAATGTTCCTTCCTTAGATGTGTATCTCCTTCTGCTACTGACCATAGGTAAGGTTAGAAATCTGCTAGAAACATGAATGCCTCTAGCAGTTCACACCTACCTGCCTTGAAACTGTAAGTGTCCTATAAAGTAATACCAAATTTAAGCATCTGTATTAGATCAAAGAAAGAGATGCAATTCTGTTCTGGTCCAAAGGACATTTCGCTTACCAACCTAACTAAAAGATATCACTTTTTTATACCTCTTTAGGTTGGTTTCAATTTGTAACTGCAGGGATATGATTTTTTTTTTTCTTTGTGCTACAAGTTATCAGCATAATAAATGACTAGTAACTTTTTTTTTTCCCTTTTTTTCCCTAGTTGAATGCATGACCTGCAATGGAGAGAGTTACAGAGGGCCAATGGATCACACTGAGTCGGGCAAGGAGTGTCAGCGCTGGGATCTTCAGAGACCACACAAGCACAAATTTCGTCCAGAGAGGTAATCCCTCCTCCCCTCAAGTAAATCCA
Source organism: Charadrius vociferus (assembly GCF_000708025.1). Lineage (NCBI taxonomy): Eukaryota > Metazoa > Chordata > Aves > Charadriiformes > Charadriidae > Charadrius > Charadrius vociferus. Next base: position 2,601,145 of record NW_009647856.1, on the reverse strand, counting down.
TGTGGTTATAATTTAAAATCACATGTGTTCTGGAACCAGTTGGTCAAAATCAGCATTAGCTGAACTGAATTTTACAGAGTTCACCAGTCTTAGTTTCTTGGGCTTCTGGCCCGTGGTGCGTGAAGGCTGGCTACAGTCATGATGGAGATGCAGGATGGGGACTACAGGTTGTTTTGTGCAGTTGTGGCTACATCCCATGGCTGTTTAGTGCAGTGATGTATATGTGCTGCATTAATTGATGAAAATTTCCTCCCTAGCTTCATTGACATTAAAAAATTAACCTCTGAATGTTTCTGTATGTGTTCTTATGTAGCTTCAGTTAGCTTGAAATACCTTAAGTAATCACAAAGTAAATAATGATTAAAAGTCATAAATTTTTGTTAGAGTTCTTAACACAATTAGTGAGTATAAAATAGCAACATTGTCAAGTCAGAGCATGCTCCTTTTTTGAAGTGTTGAGCAGCTTTAAAGCTGTACATGGTCTTCTGTTGTAATCAGGTCTAAGTATCCAATTTGTTTGACAAAAATGTTTGCCCACTACATGATTTTTTTCAGCCTGGGAAAGGAGTTCATCATTCTGTTTGGCATTTTATGCACATGGATTTGTATTTTAAACTTTTTTCCTTTTTTTTTTATTTTTTTAATTTTTTTTTTATTAGGCATAGACACATAATGCCAAAAGATGAGTCAGAAATATCAAGACAAATTGCATCCCCTTTAGGGTTTGTCCTAGAGGGTAAAATTCACCCGGCTGCAAAGGGTCATCTATAATACACCCTTTTGGAAGGATTTTTGTGTGGGGGATAAGGCCACACAGGAAGCCCTTTGTGTTTTTCTTAAACTGGACTAAAGTTTCATTTTAGTTTTACTCTGGATTTTGGATTAATTCCATTCATGTAGTGGATTGAATAATTTAAACTGCCAGAGGAAGACTGCAAGAATCAACACCCTCAGAATGACTGAGGCCTTGGGCTGAAAGTATCTTTACATATGTTGAAGTGTTCCACTAAATGAGCATCATTTTCATACCCAGAAATACTGGTACTGGTAGGTTTTAGAAAGCCTGGTTATTCAGCAAAACATTAAGGATCTGCTGTTTTGGAGTTTATGTGATATAGCCTCTTTTTCCTCTTGGCTCAGACGATCTGGTTCATAAATAAAAGCAGGCTCTCCCATAGTTTTGCTGCAATAAATATTTTGTATTAGCAAACTGGGACTGAAGAGAATCTGTTTCTGAGTTTTGCCATGCACTTGCTGCGCATTCTAAAATAAGTCACAGAAAGAATTTTGTTCTGTGGGGGTGAAACATTTATTGAACTTCTGGGTAAAAACAATAATAATTTTTCTGTCAGGAGGAAATTTCTGTTTTCCGTTAATTTTGGATTGTTTGCAAAATAACTTTTCAGACTAACTGCAGTCTCAAGAATGATCACTGAAACATTCCCTTCAGAAAACATCTTCTGTTCTAAAAATTTTTTTATTATAAAGCATCCCATCCAGATTGTGCTGATCTGTATGTGCTTTCAGAAGAGTAGCTGGGGTCCAGTACATTTCTAATACGCTGATGTTAATTAACTTCATGGAATGGTCACTAAAGGTAGTGACAATCACACTTTGATTAGACTAGCTTTTAAAAACATTGTGGGCTTTGTTTGTATAGGTGGTGGGTTTTTTTTTAATAATTATTTAAGTTGAAAATAAGAGAGGAGGTCTGGAACCAATGACCCATTACAATACAGAAATCTCTAGAGAAGCTTATACTATACCATCTAGGGGTAGTAACCTGGAAACCAGAAAGGACAGATTTAAACTTGTTTTCCTTTATAATTTCATCAGTTGCAGTGATGAAGAAAGAGAGATAAAACTAGTAATCTTTTCAAATGCTCCAGTCTACCTGCTGCTGGACAATGTTTTCAGCTCAGTGTGAATACATCTCACTTTTCCTTTTTGTCACTTCAATGACTTATTCCACATTTATTCCCTTCAGAGGTCACTTACTGAAGAGAATTGATAATACCTTGTTACCTAGATGTGATTGAAGCTAGAGGTAGGAATACCCTCAAACAACTCTTGCATGACCTGTTTTTAGCTATTAAAGGATGCAGAATTGTATTCTGAAGATCCAGTTCTCTTGTGTACTCCTGGGTAGGATTATACCTCGGTGTGGAAGGAAGGCCATTGAGGATAATGATTTAGAGAGGCTCAGGCAGGCATACTGAAGCAACAGTTCTCTCCTATTCTGCTCATATTTTCTGCTCAAAATCAAAGATGCTCTGAAAATAGGTACTTACTGCATGGAGGAAAGTAAGGCTGAAGTGTAGTATGAGTTGAAAAATTACAGGTATCCTTTTATTAAAATACTCCGGTTTATATCTCTTGTATGAAAATTTACTTTATACAAAATCAAGTTTCCAGTCCTGCATGTCTTTTAAAACAAAAAGAAGGGGAAAAGAAATATTAGGGAAAAGTTTTAGACACTAAGTTTCAGTTTACTTCCAGCAGAGCTAGAGGTCACCTCGATTACCTCAAGATTTCACCTCAAGTACTCTGTTCAGTTTTGAGCCCCTCACTACAAGAAAGACATTGAGGTTCTGGAGCTAGTCCAGAGAAGAGCAACAAAGCTGGTGAAGGGTCTGGAGAACAAGTCTTATGAGGAGTGGCTGAGGAATTGAGGCTGTTTAGCCTGGAGAAAAGGGGGCTGAGGGGAAACCTTATCACCCTCTACAACTACCTGAAAGGAGGTTGTAGCGAGGCGGGGGTTGAGCTCTTCTCCCAAGTAACAAGTCATAGAATGAGATGAAATGGCCTCAAGTTGCACCAGGGGAGGTTTAGATTGGATATTAGGAAAAATTTCTTCACCAAAAGGGTTGTCAAGCTTTAGAACAGGCTGCCCAGGGAAGTGGTGGAGTCGCCACCCCTGGAAGTATTTAAAAGATGGGTAGATGTGGTGCTTAGTGACATGGTTTAGTGGTAACTTCACAGTGTTAGGATGATGGTTGGACTTGATGATCTTAAAGTTCTCTTCCAACCTAGATGATTTTATGTTTCTATGATCAACATCTGTCTTTTTAAAGAGAATAAATGTTATCTCTTCGTCTCTTTCTCCCCCTCAGAAATTGAGAAAAAGTCTTGATGTTGACACCAGATGTGTATCCTAATGCTTCATTTCAGTTTCAGAAATGAAGTATAGCTACTGCAGTTCCTGGGGTGAAATCAAATATGCAGGCTTCTGAAAGATCTTGGAAACCTCAGGCTAATTGTTGGGTCCAAGCAAGAGGTCTGTGCCCAAGTGTACTGGGTGAAGGAGAAGTGTGCAGGACAAAAGAATCATAGAATCATAGAATGGTTTAGGTTGGAAAGGACCTTGAAGATCATCTAGTTCCAACCCCCCTGCCATGGGCAGGGACACCTCCCACTAGAACAGGTTGCTCAAAGCCCCATCCAGCCTGACCTTGAACACATCCAGGGATGGAGCTTCCACAGCTTCTCTTGGCAACCTGTTCCAGTGCCTCACCACCCTCAGAGTGAAAAATTTCTTCCTACTATCTAATCTAAATCTGCTCTCTTCCAGTTTAAAGCCATTCCCCCTGTCCTGTCAGTACATGCCCTCATAAAAAGAAGTCCCTCACCAGCTTTCCTGTAGGCCCCCTTTAGGTACTGGAAGGCCGCAATAAAGTCTTCCTGGAGCCTTCTCTTCCCCAGGCTTAACAACCTCAACTCTCTCAGCCTGTCCTCATAGGAGAGGCTCCAGCCCTCTGATCATCTTTGTGGCCCTCCACTGGATCTGATCCAACAGGTCAGATGAACTCTCAGAAAATCCGCCACAGTCTCGCTGTTGGATTGTGGAACAGTTTGAAGCCATATTGTTTGTCTTATCCCTAATATTTGTGTCTTAAAGGCATTAGTTAGCCTTTTCTATAGGAACTGAGGAACTGTTGCTGGCTGGATATGAAGGAAGGCAGAAACATGCCTAAATATGGTGGGAAGAACCAGTGACTAGGAAGACTGTTGTCACTCTAGAAAAGGACACATAGATATAGTAGGTGGAAAGATACAGTTCACAGACACTACTCCATCCCACAAAGACACTCAAAGCTTGATCCTGGAAGAACTGTTACACCTTTACTTGATTTTTTTGACGTACTGTGGTATCATATCATATAATATCAGGAAGGACAGAACATTCAGTGCTATGGAAGACACTTGCCTTCTAGAAAGTGGATTCTTTACATTCTCAGATGTTTCAAAAGGTTTTTGGGAGCTATGACTGCAGGTACCTGGACTCTTCCTGGTGCCATGGACTCTCCATTGCTACATGACATGGAACATGTGATACCAACATCAAAGCTCATCACTGCACCTACTGGGTGGCCAAAGCCATCTTGTTTCCTGCTATATTATTAGCCCATTAACTGTTTTCTTGTGAAATCCTTGGACACAATTTGTTCCTTTACAGTTTGTCTTCTACGTAGCAGAAAACAGGGTACTACTGCTAGATCTGAAACTACCACATTCTTGACTGCCCTTGAATTCTCACTTTTGTGAGGTTTCTCCTTGTTGGCATATTTGGTGGTGTGGGTTTTTTTTGTGGGTGGATTTTTTTTTGTTTTTATTTTTGTTTTTTGTTTGTTTCATTGGTTGTTTCTAAAATTCTACTTAGATCCTCTCCCTGTCCCTTGTATAGATGAAGGAACCTGATTTTTCCCAAGGAATGGGAGATCAAGTTGCAAATGCATGAGTCAAAATCAGGATGATTGTTTGACAAAATAACACATGCTTGTAAATCATATTTTCCTCTGCTTGTGAAAAACACATCTGCTTGCAGTTGTAAATGGGCTCAGGTTCCCAGGTAGTTAACTTTATTGTTCTGTTACATACTTTTCATGTTTCCCTCAGGGGAAAATCTACTTTGTGTTTCTTTTACAAACATGTTTCAATAAAACTGGGAAACCAGGACAATTTGTATTCACTGGAGAAAAGAAAAAAAAAAAAAGTATGCATTTATCTCCTTCTTTTTAAGTTTATAGATGTTCGTATAGCACATTTATACAGAAAGAACCTCCTTATCTTGAATATCTGCCTGACTGTTCAGTGATGGCCATAGGAACGTGGAAATAATTAAATGGCACAATAGTTTCAAATCTTAATGAGATAAAGTGAAACGGAAGTTAATTCCTTATTTTTCTCCTTTTTTACCCCCAGTGCTTGAAATGAGGGCATGACCTAGAACTAGCTCTATTACAAAAATGGAGCTATCATTAGTAACATAGCTGTTCAAAATAGCTTCCAGTTTGAACCCAGGGCTGTTGCACTGAAGAACCTGCTTTCTTAATGAGTCCGGCATGCCAGGCAGTGTTTATATAATCCACACTTAATTGGGCTGTTTCAAAAAAACTAGTGGCTTCAGAGTCTGGTCATCAGTTGACAGACACAAGAGCAAGAGTTTAGCAATTAGCAGAGTTACCCCATCCGGTATCCTGTGCATTAGCACAGCAGGGAATCCCCTCAGTGGAGGTCTGATTCTGCTGCATATTTGGAAGGAGATTTTATGTTATTAACTTTCTAATAGCGTTAAAAGATTATTTGCATCCATCTCACAGGATCAGACCCAAGGTTAATAGGAACTGGTTCTTATTTGCCTCTGCTGAAGACTGTCCTGTAGAAGCCTGTGCAGTGTTGCCAGGAAGACTTCCCTGACACGTTTCTCGTTGTGGTTTGCAGATATCCTGACAAGGGCTTTGATGATAATTACTGCCGCAATCCTGATGGCAAGCTGAGACCGTGGTGCTACACTCTTGACCCTAACACCCCCTGGGAGTTCTGTGCAATTAAAACGTGTGGTGAGTTCAAGCAAAATTTATTACTTCCTTTTCCTTTCCAAAATCTGGACACAGATAGTTCAAGCAATATAGGACCACAGCTAGTTCATTCATTGCACTTCACTGAGTTTTGAAACATAGCTTTCAAAGAGCATCTCCTATAAAAACATTATATTTAATGTGGACAGGAAATAAGAGAGTTGTGTGCTACTTAGCACTGGAATATGTGTATATCTTACATACAGGAAATTGCGTTATAATGTAGGAAAATCAAGACCTAAAAAAGTGAGGCAACATCATCATGAAGATCTCATGTACAGTATTAGTTTGGCCGTGCTGGGCACCTGCATTACAATTTGTGAGTAGATGCATGCACACCTTCCCTACTCAGTGCTCTTCTGTCCACAACTGCTCATTGCTTTGTTTTCCTCTCGCGGTTCTAGGTCTCGGTTCCTGCACACTGTTCAGCCTTGTGCTGAAGACAGAATTATTAATTTCCTCATGGGTTTCTCTGTGATGTTCAGCACTCCAGTATCAAAGCGCTCCACAGGCAATTCATTTCTTTTCATACGCCAACTACAAGATGGTGATTTTTATTATTCTCACTTTACAGACAGGGAATAGAATCAAAGTAACATTAAGCTGTACAAATATTGGATGCCCGCTTTGAGTTGCTTTAGTTCAGAATTTTTACAGCATTCTGTGGCATATTCTATCTTCAAGGCCCAGATCCTCCTAACTTTGGTGGTAGCTCTGACAGCTCTGTTGTAGTGATAATTAGACGTCTGAAATGAGTAGTACAGGGACAATGAGGAAGGTACAACTATTGGACCTCCCTTGAAAAGTATTTTTTCCAGACTTTCATGGTAAAGCTGGTGATGAAGCAGATGGTAGAATTCAGTTTTGTTGGTACATATTTTAATCAGGAAAGAAAGACTTACATCTCTGATATTCCTTGACTCATGTGCAGCTTGTGGATCTCCCAGTGACAGTTTCCTCTCTTATTTCCCATACTTCTCATTGCCAGATTTGGGGTCCAATTTTTTGCCTTTAGTGAACTGACACCCTGTGAAATAATCAATGTACAAGCATGATATTAAAAACAGTCTTGTAATACCTAGGCTTTTAAAAAAAAATATTCTTTATTCTCAAAATACTTTGTTTATAACATCTTAGGAATAAAGGCAATTTCTGAAAACAAGGCATGACTTTGACTGAATCCATATTGTAGAAGCCTGTCAGCTTCATGTGGCCCAAGCTTGTGGCAGAGCCCCCAGGAACACAGGCAGAAAAGGGAAAACAGTGTTTTTTGATTTTCCATGAAGTAGAGGCAAAGAGAAGCTTCTAAAGCTGCTCAGTGAAATTCAGTGTCATGTTAGCTCATGAGAAAGTCAGTTTCTCTTAGTTCTGCAGTTTTGTAAACTACAATTTCCTTTGATGTTGTGCTTGAATTTTGACCAAAATTAAGTGTTAAAAAAAATAAAAATCCTCGAAACCAGACGCTCTGCTTTTCATCTAGCTCTGAGTGTCACTTCAGTAGGCTTATGTCATTGTAAAATTCATTTGGCTCTCTTGGGAAGAGGATAGAAAAAGAGAACAGACTCTACTGAAAAGAACAATAAAGTTTACCTGGAATTGGATTTACATGAGAATTTAAAAAAGGGGAAAAAAAAAGAAAAATAATAAAAAGCATAAAAGAAGTGATTTTTAATGACTTTAATTTTTAGGGTTCTCTGTGTTTGTTGTCACTATATAAACCAAGATAAACCATTATTGGGGTATGTCAAATTTACATAAAATAGAGACAGTTGTGGATCTTACAAAAAGTTCATTTCCACAATGTAATCCTGTATTTTTCCTATAAAGTTGGCATATATACAAACGCTGAGAGGGGGAGAGAAGAGGGAATGGCTCTGGCATGAACCTTTTATGTGAGTAGTTGCTACCTAAAGGGGGAAGCATGGTATTCCTCATTTTCACTTGGAATTTGTACCAAACAAAATTATGCTGTGTTTTCTGCTTCCAGCACCAATAGTTCAGCATTTGCTCTCCTTGCTTGTTCTTGCCTTAAGCCAGTGTAAAGTCTTGGAGTGTCATTCACTTCTTATCAATCAGTCAATTGTTTCAAGTAAAAAGTTTGAGTAAGAATACTCTTAATGTACTTCCTGATGTGGACTAATTGAACTTATTCTGCACTATCGTATATCATTGTAAATCCAGATTAAGGTAGTTAAAATCAGCAAAATTATTCCACTGTAAAAAATGAGGTTAATTTGTCACTTCAGGCAATGCCTGTAATCAGCTCTCCAGAGATGGAAGAAACTTAACAGGACTACTGCTTGTTTTGTGCCAGACGCCCATTAAGTCACACCCATGTTGAAAGTCTTGCCTGTGAACTACAGTACTAAATCATATGATTGTATCTACAGTTTTCGATGATCTTTGATAATGGGGAAAGTTCAGTCTTTCCCCATTGGGAACACAGTCTCGCTTAGCTCTATAACTGAATCATCGTTCCATTTTTCTAGTTGATTCATTTAGTTGGGGGTGGTTGTTGTTTTGGATTTTTGGTTTGTGTTTTCGGGGATTTTTGGTGGTTTATTTTAAAATAAACTGTGCTTCCTACATTTCTTTAATTATTAGATAATATGTGAATCATATGTAGCATACTAGATCTGTTCTTTTCCCCTGGTAGTAGTGTTTTTACTACAAAAAATAAAAATATTCCTAAGTTACAGCTGACTGTTTCACAAATGCAACTTTTATAAACCTTTATCCTTTGGCATTTCCTGAGCTGATGTGTCAGTGTTCTGAGGATTCACATCTGGCTTTGCTGGTCACGTAAGCTTTCAGTCCAGGCAACTTTCAGTATCTACAGTCTGGTCTAAGCTTTATAAAATAGCTGGATGGGAGATCTCCTGCAAACTACGGTAATGTCACCTCTGTCTACCCAAGTCACAATTAGAGTCCTGAAGAAATGGTAATCATCAAAAAGACCCCACAATATAATGATTTTAGTGTTGCAATGAAAGTTTTTGGTCACATTTCTAAGCAAAAGTTGACTGAATTAACTAGAAATTATTTCTTTTACCTTCAATTAGAAAGTGTATTAAGATCAGTGGGAATTTTACACACAAAACTGTATTTTCACTGCAGAAAACTGTAGATCTTTGGAAATTAATGAAGTGATTTATATGAGGAAGAATACAAAAGCAGTGATCTTGAAAGGGCTTCATCCAGCAGATATTTTTGACTTTATAACCCAGAGAGGGAATCTATTGTTGATATTACTGTTATATCACCAGCTCGGTGACTGGAATATCGACGCAAAATGTCAGAGCCCTGTTTTCAGTTTTGTGTCTTTCTTGAGGCACATAGAAAAACTGTTTTCCCACCTCCCAGCAGGGAGCCCAAAACACTAGGCTGTTCTGGGTTTCAGTGGCTGCTTCTTGTTCTGAAGCTGTGGCTGTGAGCAATCTCAGTACACTAAAAAGAGAACATCATGAGTTATACATCTTTATAGCTTTGTGGTTTGGATTCTCACACAGGTTTTTAATTCCTATGCTGAAGACTGTTTATATATTTTACAAGAAATACTAATTAGAAAAAATGCTTTGCAAATCCAAGTGTTTGGACCATATACAAAAACGTAGGTGTCCTCTCTTCGGGGAGTGACCACAAGGCAGCATGCTGCTTGCGGCTTTTGCTACATGTCATGAGTGCTAGTATGCTCTATAGCCAAAATGCTGACAACAGCTCATATACAAAATTTTTCAGCAAAAAAGTCAGTGGAAGGAAGCATTCAGAAAATAAATATGTTTTTAAGACTGAAGAGACAGGAGGGCATTGTAACTTTATTTCCAAGCACAGAAGGCAGCATAAAACATTGTGGCTTACAGCCAGGGCTGTGAGAAAGAGATGACAGGAGCAATTAGGGATTAGAGATGGCTCAAGCTGCAAAAATTGGATCTGGATTAAGACTTCAGGGACCCCAGGATTGGTTTGAAGTTGCTCACATATGTGTCTGTGGTTTTGGCTTGAGACAATTTTTAGTTAGAAGAGAGGATGAAAGGACAACTATAACAGCAATAAAGAAGTGTAGGATGAAATGAAGAAATGGAAGCAGTGACAGAAAATATAAGAAAAGAAAATGACTGTTACTTTGGCATGAACGAGGACATGGACTACAGGGAAAACAGGAGTGGGGAGCTAATACTGTTTTGTTTTTTTTTTTTTTAAAAAAAGGAAAAAGGGAAAAAGGACAGCTGTACTTCTGGGGATGAGGGCAGAGAGGTGCTGAGGCCCAGAAATGAGGAAGCTATGTATGTCAGTCATTACAGAGCTGCAGAGCTGTATGGAATTATTATGGCAAGAACAGTGCTCGGTTGCTGCCTACCTGATTTCTAACCAACCCAAATAATATTACCATGGGTTTAGCCTTTGCTCTCAGTACTCATAGGTAATAGGCAAGGATGGCTGGAGCTATAAAAGCCCTGAGATAATTCAATAATGGTCTGGGTTTGATGGGAAAGAGCAAGTAATGAAAGAGCAAAATTGAAAATCTAGGTGTAAAATGAACCGTTGCAGTGTGTCTACAACTGTTGGGAAGGCAAAGTATCACCGATATTAGATTACTGATCCTTCAGAAACAGAGATTTCAACCGCCCATTTGAATGTGACGTTCTGATTAGAGTTATTTGTTGAATCATAGTATGTAAACAAATAAAAGTGCCACTCAGTTTAAGCTTAATATTTAAAGATGTTTATAGAGAGGAGGCAGTGAAAAGAGACTGACGTTTAGTAGTTGATAAAGTGTTACCTTCCATCTCGCTTCACATGGGGGCATAGATGAGGTCCAGCATTCATTGTGTATGCAATGGCTTAATCCACATTTCCTCAAAAAGGATGCTTCTCAGATCCTTTTCATCATTTCTATGATAGTTTTGAAGGTGAGATTAAAAAGCTCTGAACCTGAAGAGAAGTCTTAATGGCGAAAATTTGGATCCAGATTTATTTATTTTTAGTGTATTTAAATTGAAAATTGTTTGGATTTAAAGCCTGTTTGTAGATACTGGAAAGATCTCTCTGTGCTCAAGGACAAATGAACTGTAGGTGCACAGGTTTTAGGTGACAATGAGTTCTTTGGTACTTTGATTCTTGAGATCAGATTTGATTTATTTCTTCACTTTCTCATATATTTTTACTGAAAAAGAATCCAAAACATAACACTAGAAATCAGTGTTGTGTTTGGTTTTTTGTTTGTTTTTTTTATGTTCCATCTAGTGTGAGATAGCACATTGAAGGAAACACGTGGAAAGAAAAGAACAGCGACTATCCTACCACCCAGAACTGTATATTGTATTGCATGGGTAGGGATGCCTGGAGGCAGTGTAACTGAGCGTCTCCCTGTAATGTCACTCAAGTTTCATGCTGACATTTGCAGAATTGTACATTTAATGAAGACTTTGCTGTGTTTAGTACTCTTTCTTTACAGGGTTAGGCACCTCATCTTTTGAAATCTACTTTTTAAAACAAATCTGGGTACATTTTCCTTTTATGGACTGACACACTGGGAAAGGCATTTCAACAGCATAAGCAAAAGTAGGAATTCTCCTGATGAAGTAATTTAGGACTCTTCTTCTTTTCCAACTACATCTTTTTCCAAATATACGTAGGTAGTATTACCATGAAAGCACATGAATACTCCAGCAAAATCCTTACCTTCTTTTAAGTCAGTAGGAGTTTCACCATTGACCTAAAATTTGTGCAGGGTTTTCTTCTGGGTCAGGGGGATTAAAGACAGAAATAGTACTCTAACTGGTTACTTCAGCGGTAGAATGACTCAAGGCCCCTGCTGATTCCCTCATGCTGGTATACTGTGAGAACCAGAACTGAGAAGACTATCTGTGGCTTTACACGCAAAGCTCTGGATAATGTTTCATCTCTTAACATCCATGAATGCATGAGCTGAACCTTATTAATAATGTTATGTATTTTGAAGTATCAAATTAGGGAGAGTTTTGTGGAAGAAAAAGGAAACCTTTGCATTATTGCACTTTGGTTGGGGACTTCAGAGTGAACACATGATGGTGGAAATACTACTAACAGGAAATTCTCAAGTAGCTGTCTGAATTACATGGTTAATTTGAGTCATCCAGAATATATTAAAAAAAAAAATAAATAAAAAATTACAAGAAAGTTCAACGCTAGCAAAATGCTGCTAGACAATTATCAAATTCTTCTATTCATAATGAAGTTTCATACAGGAATAAGAAGTGATATTTAATTAATAAATCATAAATAATAGTCTTTTATAAGATGATATTTTGTGTGATCTTCCTTTAACGGTACTTTTGATCTCAGTTCAGAACTATAAAAGCTGAACTGTAACAAAAAAAAGAAAAGGTACTTCTAATACGAAATTAAAGTACCTCCCTGCATAATAAGGATTGCTTATTGAACTTAAATTTATTTTCTAACAATTCATAGTGACTTTCTCATTGGAACAAGCCCTTGGAGTTGCAGGTCTTAATTTACATTTTAGAGGAATGTCTAGGATAAGGGTGTGAATCCAGCCTTACTGATTTTTATCTTCATCTTGATTCCACCATGTAAAAGAACTGGTGAGTGTGGTCTCAGGACTCTTCTAGCAGTGCTCTGCACATCTAATGTTTGTGCTCAGAGTTATTAAACTTCAGATAATTCGCTATGTGGGTGATAAGTAATTAGCCTCAAGAGCAAGACCAGTACTGAATGGAGATGACTACTTAACTTGTAGGCTTGGACAACCTGGGCACTTCTGAAAGTCTGGCAACTGCCTTCTGGTCTGCAGAGCATCTCTCCTCAAGCTTTTGCCTGTCCATGTGTGCATCCAGCCCACCTTTCATTCACTTGAACGGAGAGATGGCTCCCATAGTGCCTCTTCATGGAAATCACCAGCTGAATGAAGGATTTCTTGAAGATTTTTTGATAATTTTTGAGCTTTCTGTGAGACTCAAGGGCCAGAACAGAAGTTTCTCAGGGAAATTTCAGAATTAAATTTCAAAAATATTTTGGGGTCTCATTTTTCATGTTTGAAAACAAGATGTTTGTAGGAAATGCAGCTGGTATAGAAAGAAGAGTTTGGGGAGGGTTCTGTGGACATTTTGGACTGACAGAATTGCTTTATTAATTCAAATAAAAATATTTTAGTGATCCTCTTCATCACTAGAATTCTTGTTGAGAGCTACCACAAAGTAGTAGCAGCAGCTAATCCATCACACATTACAGATTTTGAAATAATTTCTCTTTTAGCCTTTCCAGTAGAGGTTTGGCTGTGCGCTTCATGACAATGTGAAAGTTGGGTTTGTCTGGTTCCTTTAAACAGAACGGTTTGACATGGAGAAATTGTTGTAAAATCTGATCTACAGATAGAGGTCACTGTACAGACACATAGTGTAAGGTTTAGCCATGAGCTGTGTATCTGTAGATATGTAAGAAGGAATGCTCTGCAAAATAACTATGGCCTTGCTTAAATTGATGCATTAGTTATTTTGTTTCAGGCATGTGATTTTTAAAAAAAAAAACACAAAACACACAAACATGCATAAACACCAACCTAATTACTTTTTCCCTAGTATGACTGAGTACAGAGTAGATGTACTATACAGTTCATTACAGTTAGAATAGTAATGTCTTGTGTATAAATAAGGTCTTTCTAATAGCTTGTATTACGTTGCATTTTTATGCATTGTTACTATTATTTAAAAAGACTTTTTTGCTAGATTTATATAGTTGTAATGCATTGATTTACTTAGGCAATATTATGCAGCCCGGGTGCCATATGTATGCTGAAATTGATCATGGTGGGTACATATTTTTTTCCAAATTGTCCACCTCTCTCATTTTTAATAAAAGTGTTGACTATATTAAAAAAATACTAAAATACATATAATACATATATTAAAATACATACAAAATAATGCATATATTAAAAAAAACCCCACAACTAATATATATTTGAATGTGACACAGCAATGTCTAGTCTAATCAGCTTAGGGGCTATCTTAGAATGTAATTCCAATTTGTTTTCACATATTATAGTGATGATGGAAAGCTGAAATATGCAGCTATGTATTTCTATTAGGTATACGAGTTTGTCTTTTTGTTATCCAATTACTTATAAAGTGAATTATAATGAATATAAATGTAGTTACTAGCTGCAAACCTGTTTGATGAATTCACCAGAAAGGGTGCACTTGTCAACCTGCAGAAGCCCTCTTGTGATACTTGCAGTGTAATGTCCTTTTGACTTTGGAATGAGTGTGGAACTCACAATCCCATTGAAATGGGACAATCTTTGCAGGCAAAGTGCCTTGGGAAGGAAGGACAGGAAATGAATTTAAGCATTAAACACTGATGTAAAAACATCAACCAGGTGAAGAGAAAAACGGAAATTCTCTCCAGCGTGAAGGAATGTACAATTCAACTGCACAACTTGATGTTATCTTCTGACAGGGAAGTGATCTTTAACATAGAAGATTAGACAGCAAATCAACCAAACCCATCTGTTATGACATTTGGTTTCCT
>NW_009647856.1:2584085-2586710 GCF_000708025.1 Charadrius vociferus | reverse complement strand
AAAATATCATGAGAAACACACAAATACTGTTCCTTTTGAAACTTCATTGTTCCATTTCCAAACACTGGACCATTTGAAGAAAACTAATTTTAAATCTTTATTAACATTCTTATTGCTGGCAACTAGTACTCTTGAGGTAATTAATAAAATTAGTCTTGTGAACAATAGCAATTACCAACAGATGGGCAGTTACTTACAAAAATATTATGTTGGGAGCTTTTTGGGACATCGTAGAAGTGTTGCTCTGCTCTTACTGTAGTATATTTAGTTTTGTACTACTTTGTATATATCTGATGCAATATCTGTGCCATTAATTTGCAATTATGAAAATTGCATAAGAAATAAAAAGTCTTTCAAGTTATGTGCATGAGTCATTTAAAAAACCACTGTTTTTCTGAATTTAGTTCAAGACAGCCCACACTAGGGTGAACGCAGAGTATATCAACATCTGTAAAAGATCTTGAGTCTGATGAATTTGTTGGTCTTTAGAACATTTGTCTCTCTGTAGAGAATACTGATCCTTGATTTCCAAAAGCTGGGCTGTTTTTGGTTGTTTTTTTTTTTTCCTCTAACTCTATGAGGCATAAAAAGAGAAGCTTCAAGGAGGATTTAGCACATTACTTTATAATAGGATTTATCTTTTTTTTTTTTTTTTTATCTGCATCTTTTTTCCTGTGACTTGATATTCTGGGAATTTCTTTTGAGAAAACCAATTGGGTTTTAATCCTGCAAAAATGTATTAACATGTTTAACAGTGTCCACACGGGTGGTCACTCAGTTGTGTAAAGCGAAGAATGAGATGATATTTGTTGAACTGGAAAGAGTAACCAAGAATATTTCCTGACCTTCAGTAATATAGGATAGGTCAGGTGTCTCACTAAACAAAAGCTCTTAAATGTTGCAGACTTTATAGATTCTTTGACTGCAAGTGGATAAACTAGCATAAGGTCTGATACCCACTTTTATTTCATGGATGTTGTGAATGTGAAGAAGAGAAAATTATTCTGTAAAAGACATCAGATTGGCATTTTCACCAAAAAACTCCAGTTACCACAACTTGAACTGCAATGTAGAGTTCAAACCTGAAATCCCGAGCCAAGCTTAGTCTTAAGAAAATGAAACAGCACTTCTTCTCTGGGTCTGCAGATGAAAGCATCGTGAACAGCACGGAGGTGGCAGCCGAGACATCAACTTGCATTCAGGGGCAGGGTGAGGGTTACCGCGGTACGGTCAACACCATATGGAGTGGAATCCAGTGCCAGCGATGGGACTCCCAGTTTCCTCACCAGCACAATATAACTCCTGAGAACTTCAAGTGCAAGTGAGTAGAGACATGTGGGTATTACTGCAGTGGAAAAAGAGCTTAGTTTTCAAATGTTTAGAAATTCATGCCACCAAAGTAGACTATGGGATCCCTGTCACTGCTCTGTGTGCTGGAATTTTACAGTGTGGATCTTTCAAGGTAAAGAAAAGATTCCAGTCTCAGTTTGGATTATCTCTGTAAGAACAGTTGTTTGAACAAAACAATTAGGTTTGTTGTCTCAATCCCTTCGCTACTATTGTTCAGGTTATTGATCAAATACTGTGCTTTGTAACACATCTACTGAAAACTTAATCACTATCATTGTAACAGAAAATAAGACTGATCCTGAGCCTCCTCTGTCAGTCTTAGGACCACCCTGGAAGTTAGTGCTTGAACCTGATCCCACAGGTTTTTCTCAGACAAACCACCACTTAAACCAATTTGCACTGTACGTCGGTAACACTGCTGCAGGATTAGGCCCTTGTGCCATTTTAACAACGCTCCTAGCAGTGCAGAGGGGTTAGCAATATTAGGACTGCTTACTCAGCCGATGCTTGAGAGCATAGTAGCTATTCAGGCCAATAGATTGAGTAAAATCAATAGAACTGCTGGTATGACTGTTCCAAACTCACTCACATGAGTAAGAATTACAGTATAAGGCCCATTCTTTCCATAGTCTATTATCAGTAAGCGCTGCAGATGGAAAAATACAGGGAAATAAGGAGATGCACAGAACATGGCAACAACTGTCAGGAGATAGGAAAATAAAACTTACATTTAAGAGGTTTGACCATTTCATGCAAGCTTTGAGAGACATTTAAAGATGTTCCCTTGTGGCTAACTTTCACTTTAAAGGTAACAGCTGTATAGAATTTCACCACACTTTTTTTTTATATTCCGAGATTCTGTTTCTTAAATGAGTCACTGACAGTCTACAGCACTCTGTTTCTCTAAACTCAGCAGAACCATTCAAAGTACAGGGAATTTTAAGCACTTTGGTAATGTTTGTATTTAAAAGCACTTGTAATGGGTTGCAGGTGTATCCAATGTCAGCTTGCAAGACAATTTTTTTGGAGAATCCCAAATAAAAATAAGCTATATTGAAAATATTGTTAATCTTCAAATGAAATCTTACATCCAGTCAAAACATAGGTCCACTGAAAATGACTTTCCATAATCATATTCATATTACAATTATTATATTTTTCTGGACACTGTGTTCTTACTGGCTCCTCATCTCCTTGCACTTGACACTGATCAGTAACACACAGACCTTAAGGAGCCTATATTATTGCTAATTCATAATAAAAAGCAATACAATG